>NW_014577399.1:158513-169891 GCF_000485595.1 Priapulus caudatus
GCGATCGTCGTTGCAGCGGTCGTCTCGTCGTCATATCCTGTGTGTGCAGCAGACCGAGCGCACGCAGCAGCAGCGGAGTAATACAGTAGCAGCAGCAATGAACACCGAGTCAGTAGCCATTAGTAACAGCAGCAGCACACAGTAGTACGCATCTAGCAGTAATAACCAGTTAGCGAGAGCAGTGAACCACAGTAGTAGCGGAGCGTCAGTAGTAGTAGCCTCAGCAGTAGCTATCACGCACCAGCAGCAGCAGCAGCCAGCAGCCGTACCACACAAGTAGTCGTAGCCCACGCAGCGCAGCCGCAAGCAGTTACATAGTAACAGCAGTAACAGCAAGTCCAACACAGTAGTAGAGAGTAGCAGCGCAGCAGCAGCAGGCAGTTAACACCAGTTAAAGCAGCTAGCAGCCAGCAGCAGCAGCAGCAGTAACAGCAGCAGCCAGCAGCAGCAGCCAGCAAGCAGCCCAGCAGCGAGCAGCCAGCAAGCAGTAATACCAGTAGCAGCAGCAATAACACCAGTAGTAGCATTAGTAACAGCAGCAGCAACACCAGTAGTAGCATCAGCAGTAATACCAGTAGCAGCAGCAGTAACACCAGTAGTAGCAGCAGTAGTAGTAGTAGCAGCAGTAGTATCCACCAGCGCAGCAGACAGCAGACAGCAGCAGTACACAAGTAGTAGTCCGGCGGGCTGCAGCAGCCTCCCCCCCGCCCACGCGTCACCCAGTCAGTCACCAGCCCCCCAGCTCCACCACGAGCAGCAACACCAGTAACAGCAGCAGCAGCAGGTAACACCAGTAGTAGAAAGTAGCAGCAGCAGCAGCAGCAGCAGTAACACCAGTACAGCAGCGAGCAGCAGCTAGCAGCCAGCAGCAGCAGCAAGCGCAGCACAGTACAGCAACACCGAGTGATAGACAGCAGCAGCAAGCAGCCGCAGTAACACATTACACAGCAGCAGCAGCACAGCAGCAGCAACAGCTAGTAACAGCAGAGCCAGCTCGTGTTCGCCGACGTTTCACTCCGCGGTCTAGAAAAGCAAGTGCAGGTTCACTGCGAACACAACATCATAGGGGCACGGGGACCTGACCAGCACCCTGCCCTCGCGCCCCTCGCACGCAGCGCGTGTTGAACTACCTGGTTTGCTTCGCTATACTGTATTTCGAGACGACACCGGAGGTTTTCGTAACGGATTTTCAGCCAGTTGTCGGGCAGGTCATACGCGTTAACGGTTGTTGTATCGCTGCAGGTTCGCTAATATGCTGTAGATCAGCAAAGGTTGGACCGCCTCTTCTTGCTCTGCGATCCTCTACTTTGTGGCTGGCGTCCATAGCGTCGGCGCTTGCCTCGCCCGGTCGGCGACTTTGTCGTCACCCCAGTGAGCTGTGTTCTCCTGAGCTGATCTCTCCCCTCCTACTGTGTGCTGTGTGTGTGTGTGATGAGTGGGCGGGGGGGGGCGGCGGCCTCGTGTGCCCCGCGCGCGGGGGCGGGCTGCCCTCCGGGGCGCCGCCCGTGACTGCCGCTCTATTACTTCCTTCTGCAGCGCCCCGCCCATGCACGCTCCCCCCACGGCGGTCCTGGTCCGCGTACATGTGTGGGTTGTGTGTGTGTGTGTGCGTGTCGTAGTGTGTGTGGGGGGGGCGTATATTATGTGTGTGTGTGTGTGTGCCGCTGTGTGTGTGTGGTGGTTGTGTGTGTCGTCTGCTGTGTGTGGTGCGTGTGCGTGTGTGTGTGTTGCGTGGTGGGGGGGTGTATGTGTGCTTGTTGTGTGTTGTGTGGTTGTGTGTGTGTGTGGTGTGTTGTGGTGTGTGTGGGGGGGGGGGCCGTGCGGGTGCCATATAATCTGGCTGACGTCCCCTGCACAGGCGAAGCGCGCGGGTGACCGCTGCTACAGGCTGCCTTTCGTCCCTCCCTCCTGCGTCCGATTTCCCTTATCGGCTACCTACATTGCCTCTTCTTCCCATCTGAGCGCGGGACGCTTTGCTGGTTCGCTGTCGTGGTGCGGTGCGAGCGTGCCGTCGCCGGGGGGCCCCGCTCGCGCCGGCCGGTGGTGGCGGCCGCGGCCCTGCGGCTCGGTGGCGCGCGCGACGGCTGGGTGAGGTGGTCGGCGGCGGGCGCCCCTGCCCGTCCACGGCCTCGAAGCGAGTCGGGCGGCCCGACTGCCGGCCGGGTAGGTCGCCTTCGGCCTGCGTCTGGCGACGCTGCTGCTTGTAGCCGACTTCGTGTTGTGTGATGTGTGTGTGTGTGTTGTAGTGTGTCCGCCTTCGTATGCTGGTTGGCGTGGGGCTCAGTGCGCGCGCCGGGGCCGCGCCGGCCAGTCGGCGTTGCGGGAGCTGTGTGTGTTGCGTGTGTGTTGTGTTGGGGGTATGTGTGTTGTGTGTGTGTGCGCCGCGTCACGCGGTGGCGTTTGTGTTGTGTGTTGGTGCTGGTGATCCGGTCTGTGTTGTGGTGTGTGTGTGCGCGCGCTCACACATGGGTTCCTTTTATCCGTAGGAGTAAACATGCTTTACCGAGGATAACTGTGTTGCGTGTAGTGTGCTTGGTTGTCGACAAGCGATTGCAGCTGGCTTCTGTGTGTACGTGCCAGCGTGAAGCTGTGATACGTGCTGATGGATGCTTACATTAGTACACGATGAGCTGTTTTTTTCGCGCGTGAGAAGCTGTGTGTGAGAGAGCTGAGTATGAGAGAGGGAGCGCGAGAGGAGGCGGAAGAGAGCGAAGATGAGAGAGAGAGAGAAGGAGAAAGGCAGACGAGAATGTAGAAAGCGTAGAGAGCGTAAGATAGAGGATGGAGAGAGCTAGAGAGAGAGAGAGAGCGAGAGCGGGAAGAGAGAGAGGGAAGAGAGAGAGAGATGACGGCAGAGAGAGACGACGAGATGTAAGAGATGATGACTGAGAGAGAGAGAGCAGGAGAGAGAGAGAGAGAGAGAGAGAGAGGAGATGAGAGAAGAGAGAGGACAGAGAGAGAGAGAGGTTGGGGGGCGGGGCGGGGCGGGTGGCGTGACGGGGGTGGGGGGGCCACGCGAAAGGAGATGACTTGGTCATTCACTTATTAACTGATTCGGTTTCTCTGTAGCAGACAGAGATACGCTGGGTGTGGATATTTGTTACACTGTCCGGTGTATGTACTTGCATAATACTGCCGGAGTGGACTTACATCAGTGTTTTCTAAGGGAATTTCGGGGTATTTTTGTTTCAAAAACACCATAGTATTACAATGAGCTGCGTATACCAATTACTAGTAAACCATTACTAGTACATATCATCAGGATATCATCTGTTTCCTTGCCGCTAAACAAGTTGTCACGATCGTTTGTGCGCTGTGCGTAGCTGCGGATAACATTTACAAGGCCTAGTGTGTGCTAATCGTTTTTCCAGACCTGACATGTTTTTTATTTTACGAAACGAACACGCCCACGCTTACACACTCTTGCATATCCGCGCACACGCATGCACGCATGTATTCACACACATAAACACACGCGCGCACGCACGCGCACGCACGCCGAACGACACTACGGACGCACACGCACACACTGGGCACACGCCACATCATACAGCACGGGCGACAGTACGCAGCTCACACTACGGACGCACACGCACCACGCAAACACGCACCGCGCGCTTCACCACACCACACGTACACCACGCACAAGTATTTAGAATAAAGGAAACTTTAAGTCGACTTTATTACGCTCACTTCCTCGCCCAACGCTGCGGTCGTATACTCTCTAAGACATTGCACTGCACTATATACTGCTGAGGAAAGTAGAATAGAGCCTTCTCACAGGTAAAAGGCTGTGTGAAAAGGGCTGGCAGAGTGCAGTATTTTCATTTCAGGCTTCCACATGTATTCGTTTGGTTTATGTTATGGCACTTCTACTAATTTTATATATAGCACTAATATCCTACTAATTAATAGAAATATTAACTACTTCACATAATCTAACAGACCGAACAGTCGACTGTGCACTTTCTCGTTTTTTGCATACTCACTGTGCTTTCTTACATGTGAAAAATCTGTGGTCATGTTGTCGCGTTATTTGTGATTGGTGTGCGACAGAGTGACCTCGTGCTCAACTCTGCAGGAGCGGATACACGTGGTCGCTGCAATCTGACCGCAATATGCTGATGGCGTTAATGCCAGCTTCCGCTCGTTCGTCACTGACATATTGAGTGAATGAATAATCACGGGTAACATGTCAGCAGTAGCGGGCCGGCGGCCAGCGCCGGTGCAGCAGCAGGCAGCAGCAGCAGAGAACAAGGCAGCCAGCAGCAGCAGCCAGCAGCAGAACTAAGCAGCCGAGCCCGAGCAGCTAGCGAGGCAGCAGCCGCCACAAGCTCGAGCGCAGCAGACCAGCAGCAGCAGCTCAGTTAGCAGACAGCAGGCAGCAGCTAGCCGAGCATGCAGCAGCAGTAGCAGCCACAATATGGAAGGACGCAGCAGCTCGACGTGGAGAAGCGGACATTCAAAACAGTCGTAAATGCCAGCAGCAGCTAGCAGCAGCAGACAGCACACGTAGCAGTAACACAGTAATAAGCATCCTCATTATCGTCGTTGTCGTCGGCGTGCGTGTCGTTGGTTCGCCAATAATCATCATCCGTATCATTATTCAGCTCAGCAGACATGCTGATGACCAGTAATAACGACAGTGGCGCAGTAGACAGCTCCAGTCGAATCCCACAGTAGCAGCAAGCCCAGCAGGCAGACGCGCATTGCAGCTAGTAGTAGCTACACAGTAGTCAACGCCAGCATGCAGCACATGTAGCAGCAGCATGCGCTGCTAGGGAGGGCACCTCCACCCCACCCCTCCCGGTGTCGCCCGCAGCACGTGTGGCACTGTATTCACTTTACTCGGCGGATCGTTGCCTCCGCCAAAGTTGGATGCTGTCTGAGTGCATACTGATGGGATACTGACACTGAACATTCTGCTATCCTTAGCAAGCTCTCTCGTTAAGTATCGAACTCAACTGACCTGTCTAACAGAGAATCAAGACACCAGAGAACCAGAGAGACGACTCCTTAGCCAAGTAAGGCGCTTACTTAACTCGACCGTTAATCTGCGCTGCTGGCTGTTGTTTTTTATGGTCATCTACTTTTCTTGTTCATGCCACGATAATTTTTGCGGCAATTTGCGAATTTGAACATAATTGTTTATTGTTTGTGTCCGACCGATAAAAATATGGTTATGTAGATTTAACCGGTAATGTGGAATACGCGCGTTGCCATGGTCATGTCAGAACTTACGGATGTAGACTTGTTTTTGCCCTCCCCCCTTCCTTTTTTTCATAAGAAACGGCGCGCTATCTCGAAGGGTTGTTTGGTATTGGTAAATACAAACCGTGAGGATCTCCTGGGCATTAGATAATTATCATCCGTGAGATATAATTCATTGCTCCTGGGCGTGGTTCTGTTTTGGGGGTTTTTTGTTTTTTCTTCTCTACATACTCGCTAATCGTGGGTCACCGTCCGATCAACAGGATAGCTAGGTACACGGCACTTGAACGACGTTCATAAATATACATGCTAAATATAAATACGAAATCTAATACTAGTACTCTACAAAATTCTTAATGTTTCTATACTCTCTCTTCACCTATCTATTCTGCAGACAGTTTTCCTGTCAATCTCCGTGTTATATGCTCTATGCACAACACACTAAGCGCCGCCATTGCTCACTGTGACACAGGTGGCACTTGTGACAGCGCAACTGGCTCCTGCAATTAATAGTGGAAAGAGATGTATTAGAAACGATTAAGATTTTGGTGTTTCAGTACTAGTATTAGATTCCGTATTTTATTTAGCATTTATTTTATTGAAACTTTTCAAGGTGCCTCGTGGCAGCTACGGAGCCCGTCGCTCATGCTGGACCTTTATTGCGGGCCCGTACTTTTTGGTTGCGTATTCAGAGATAGTGGTGTACATCGTCTGCATCCACCGCGCTGTGATCAATACAAATGTCCGCAACGGGATAAATTGCCCGTTGCTCTACACACTGCTGTTAGGTGTCGGCTGCACAGTACAGCGACTTTCCTGCGACCGTCAACTGAGTTTCTCACCCATATGCAGCACCCGTGTCCTCCAACGGTGCACTTATACGCGGGCGTGGTATATATATGACCATTACAGTGCTTACGGTCGTAGATGACTATATGCTTGCAGCTCCCACTGGCGTGTTGCTTTATGGCGTTTTCTCCACCAGTGGGCCGGTGCCAACAGATATATTCGGTGTACTCGAGCTATTGATATCACGTACACAGGGAAGTTGGGTCTACAATAACAGCGCTATCTCTGTCTGTAAGCGACAACTGCATCAGTTATAGTGTGAGTGGGACGATGGAGCCAAGGTGTTATCTCTTTTTCGCTTCCCTTAACTCTCCTCTCTTCTCTCTTCTCGTCTCGTCCTCTCTCTTCTCTTGCTCTCTCGCTCTCTCTCTCTCTTCCTCTCTCTCTCTCTGTCTCGCTCTCTCTCTCTCTCTCTTCTCTCTCTCTGCTATTTCTCTCTCTCTCTGCGCGCGCCTCTCTCTCTCTCCTTCTGCTCTTGCTCTTCTCGCTCTCTCTCCTTTCTGTGCTCTCTGCTCTACTATCTCTCTCTCGTCTCTCTCTCCCTTGCCTTGTCTTTCTCTCTCGTCTTGTCTGCTCTCTCTCTCCTTCTATTCTCGTCTACTGCTCTCGTCTCTCTTCCCTCCCTCTCTCTCTCTCTCTCTCCCTCTCTCTTTTCCTTCTCCTCTTTTATTTCTTCGCTCTATCCTTGTCTCTCTCTCCCCTCTCTCTCTATCCTCTCCTCTCCTTCTCCTCTCCTCGCGCTGCTCTCCTAAGAGAGAGAGAGAGAGAGAGAGAGAGAGAGAGAGAGAGAGAGAGAGAGACCGCGAGAGAAAGAAGGCAGGCAGACGTGTGTCACATACATGCTAATCAAGCGACTAACACCGGACAAAGCTTACTCAAAGCCACTCAACGCGATGCTGCTAATCCGATAATCCGATAATCCAAAAATCATCTGTCGAGGCGGCCAACGCAACAAACAAACCGCCGAGTCAATTTCACGAACAGTGGACATCGTGAGTGTGTAAGTAAATAAGTAAGTGGTAAAATAAGTGGACATCGGTGTCCGCACCAGGATTAAGCGTGTGTCTGTCCGTGCGAGGCAAGGAGCTAAGTATAACAAAGAGAGGAAGCGCCGCCATATCTGGCCCAAATTTGGGTTCGGCAGAGACCCAAGAACAGATTAGTGTTCTATTGTCTCTGGGTTCGGTCTGCACCATAGAAATAGTATAGATAACCTAACTAAAACCTGGTTTACTACTAACCTAACCTGGTTATCTATACTATTTCTATGGTCTGCACAGCCGTTTCAGCTGATTATGGTCCATAGATGGCGCCCTTGAGGCGTAAATCACACAGCCAATCCGCTTCCTCTCCTCGTTATATTTAGCTCCTTGGTGCGAGGCAAGGGTGCGAGGGAGGGATTAGGCGCGTTTTCACCCTGTGTGCGTGTTATCAAGAGCTAATGAATACCTTGTGTTAGAGAGCAAAGAATTCTGCTTAATGCAATACCATAAAATTATTCTAGACTCGCAGGCAAAGTAGAATAATATTGCCGTGAAATAGCACTATTTTTCCGTTGTGCACTTTATGTGTTTATTATCTATAGTCGCCAGGCTTGACGGAGAAATCCAGGCCGACCGCCACTACCTGCCTCGGAGTAGTTTTAGCGTATTCACTTGTTAGTACTTGTAGTATAACGTAGTAAAACCACGAAGTCTCATTGTATATAAAGTAATGTAGTTTGGTAAGGGAATACGAACGTCAATAATGATATATCGTAAGCGACGTAACGTTGCTATTAGTCACCTGTTGTCCTTCCTTATTACCTTGTTTGCCGCTCGTACTCCTCTACCAATCCATACATTATGTTATGTAATAAGACTCCGTGTTTTACTACGTTACAGTAGTACCATGTACTATTTACTGTTTACTTGTGATACTTTTAGTACACTTGTAGTGCTTTTTGCGTATGTAAGCCTACTTGTAGTACCTGACGTACTATGTACTTGTATTGATCACGTTAGTACACTTAGAGTATACGGTGTACAATGTACTATGTAATTGCAGTACTTTTAGTATACTTTCAGTGCTTTAGTATATGTTAGTACATTAGTGTTTCATGTATGCACTTGTTAGCACTTACATCACAATGCACTATGTACTTGTAATACCTTTAGCATACCTGTAATAATTTAAGTGTGTGGTCCGGCGGTAATAGCATGTGGAGTGTTGGGTAGATCTACCCATACATGCTCACAGCCCCATGTTGGCACCTTGTTGGGTGGCTCTACCTGACCTCATGTTAACATGCGGGTCAACTAATTGGCCCTCATCAGTCCGGATGAAGTTATTAGCCCAATTACGTACAGGCAGCTAGCCGAGTAAGACACTACAGAAACTACGTGTATGGACCGTGTACCCAGCCTTGCTTATTACCTCCAGTAATACCAGCGTTCGAAGACTTGTGCCAATTGGTGCAGGCAGGTAGGGCAAGGATAAGACAACAGAAACTACAGCTGAAGGGGTCGTTGTCGTATATGTAGTAGGCCCTACCCGAGGTGTCGGCGAGTATGTCGCCTACGCCTACTCACTAACCCTAACCCTAACCCTAACACCCTAACCCTAACCCTAACCCTAACCCTAACACCCTAACCCTAACCCTAACCCTAACACCCTAACCCTAACCCTAACCATATCAGATAGTTACCTCGAGTACATATTATACGCCAATATACGACAACGACCCTTCGTGCGAAACTACATGTACGGACCGTGTACCCAGCCTTGCTTATTACCTCCAGTAATACCAGCTTTCGCGAGAAAGCTTGTACGAATAAGAAGACTTGAATGCACCCTAACCGTCGGCTTACAAGCGCATTTCAGCAAACAGAACGGGTCACTGAATGACTGCGGTTGTACACACATATAACGGACTCGCCTGGTCGACCTGGACAGACGAACAAGCGGTCGCATTGTGGTTATTAGCGGGAACTGTTTGCCGTCTGTGACCACAAAGAGTACAGGAATCAGGAACGCCTCGATTGAGTGGACAGGCAATGGTCAGGCCACACAGTATGGAAGGTATTGGTCAGGCCACACAGTATGGCAGGTATTGGCCAGGCCACACACAGTACGCCAGGCAGAAAATGCATTACTAGCATCGACAGCTTGGTTTAACAACGATATGACTGCATTCTTCGAAATTGATGACCCTTACGACGTGGCTGCCTCGGTGTACCCCTAAATCAGATTGCAAATGTCGAAGGAACTCGCCCAAAAGTAGTCAAGATAGGTGGCGCTTCTGTGTAGACACACGCGCACAAACCCATCGGCAAACGCCACGTGGGAGCTGCACATATAGTCATCTACCCGTAACACTGTAATGGTCATATATACCACCCCCGTAGTGCCACGCTGGGGACCACGGGTGGGCTATTGAAACTTTGAGGTCGCAGAAAAGTCGCTGTACTGTCAGCGATATCTACAGCAGTGGTGTACAGCAACGGTGGCAATGTTACCCGTTGCGACATTTGTATTGTTCACAGCGCGGTAGATGCAGAAGATGTGACCATATTCTGAATTACAACAAAAATACGCGATAAAAGTCCTATGAGGACCTATCCTGCTTGGTCCAGGACGTGAGGAGGATTACGGAGTATGTAGAGAGAACAACCAGGAACCACGCAAGGAAATGATTTATCCCACGGATGATAATTATCTAAGCAGATGTCTCGGTTTTGTATTTCAATACAAACAACCCTTCGAGATAGCGCGCCGTTTCTTATCAATCTAATCCGTATTTTGCATGACTATGGCATCCCGTAATTCACATTACGGTTAATCTACATACCATATTTTTATCGGTCGAGAACAAACAATAAACAATTATGTTCATTGCAAATTCGCAAATTCGTGCGTACGAAGAAAAGTAGTGACCAAAAAAACAACACCACAGCGCGAATTATGGCCGAGTTAAATAGCGCTTCTTTGGTTAAGGATCGGTTCTCTGGTTCTCTCGTTAGATAAGTTCGCCTGAGTTCGATACTGGTAACTGCAGGGAGAGCTGCTAGGCTAGCAATGGTCAGTGTCAGTATCCATCAGCATGCCCTCAAACAGCAGCCAACTTGGGGGAGGCAACTGATCCGCCGCGGAGCAAAGTGAATACACGTGCCACATCTGCGGGGGTCGACACCGGGGAGGGGTGGGGGTGGGGGTGCCCTCCCGTAGCCAGCGGCTGCTGCTACTGGTGCTGCTGCTGGCGGTGTTGCTACTGGTGTTACTACTACTGCTGCTGCGTCTGCTGTTGCTGCTGCTGCTGCTACTGGTGGTGTTACTGCTGCTGCTACTGGTGGTGTTACTGCTGCTGCTACTGGTGGTGTTACTGCTGCTACTGCCCCACTGTCGTTATTACTGGTATCGCTGCTGCTGCTGATAATGATGATGATGATTATGGCGACAACGACGACGCCGACGACGACGATAATGAGGATGCTTATTACTGGTGTTACTGCTGCTGCTGCTGTTGCTGCTGCTGCTGCTGCTGCTGCATTTACGACTGGTTTTGATGCCGCTGCTGCCACCGTCGCAGCTGCTGCTGCTGCTGCTGCTACTGCTACTGCTACTGCTGCTGCTGCTGGTGCTGCTGCTGCTTGTGCTGCTGCTGGTGCTGCTGCTGCTGGTGCTGCTGCTGCTTGTGCTGCTGCTGCTGCTACTGCTGCTGCTGCTACCGCTGCCGCCGGCGCCGCTACTGCTGCTGTTACGCGTGGATTATTCTTCCACTATATGTCAGTGACGAACGAGCGGAAGCAGCATTACGCCTCAGCCATATTGCGGTCAGATTGCGACCACGTGTCCCGCTGCCTGCAGAGTTGACACGAGGTCACGTCTGTCGCACACCATCAACAAATAACGCGACAACATGACCACAGATTTTTCACATGTAAGAAAGACAGTCGCTGTTGCAAAAACAGAAAGGCACAGTCGCTGTGTGCGGTCTGTTAGATTATTGTGAATGTATTATATTTCTATTAATTAGTAAGGATATTAGTGCTATATATATATAAAGTGCCATAAACATAACAAACGCATAATGTGGAACTGAAATGAAAATACTGACTCGTGCGTTTTACACAGCCTTTTACGAGAGGCTCTATTCTACTTTTCCTCAGTAGTATATAGTGCAGTGCATGTATTAGAGCGTATAAACCGTTACGTTGGCAGGAATGTGAGCGTAATAAAGTCGACTCGAAGTTTCATTTATGCTAAGTATGTGTGTGTGCGTGAGTGCGTGCGTGTGCGTGTGTGTGTGTGCGCGCGTGCGTGTTTGCGTGTGCGTGTGT
>NW_014577399.1:177366-184936 GCF_000485595.1 Priapulus caudatus
AGAGAGAGAGAGAGAGAGCGAAAACGAAAAAAATATGGAGAGGGGAGTGCGCGAGAGAGAGAGACAGGAGAAGGGGGAGAAAGAGAGCGTAACCCCCTAACACTTTAATTGACTGGCCAGATGTTGTGATTGTTGTAACCAAAACTTTGCATGCAGATCGGGGCAGGGCTGGATCTATACATATCAGCTGCAATCAACTCCTGCAATGACTCAACATGCTACTGAATAAGGCGTTCAAGATGCCGTACGGGTGGCAAGGGTTAAACGCTCCACGGACCAAATATCACAGCCGCTGGGCTACTGCGAACATATGCCGTACCATCGCGAGTACCATAGTAACAGGAGTGTATAATAGGGATATATTATACACTCCCTATTATACACTCCTGATAGTAATCTCATAACTAGACAGAAGGCACTCACGGAGAGTGCATACCTCCGCCAGAATGTAACATGTATGTCTTATTATTCTATTGGCTTGCTGTTCGCTCGCTCGTAGCAGCCGCTCGTTGCTGCTGCTCGCTCACATGTACACACTTGAATGGACGCGCTAATATCGATTGAGCCAACACACTAACACACTAACACTGACTGGCCTGCTGCTGGCTACACGAACACACACACTAACACACGAACGCGCGAGACCGATCACATAACCTCCGCCCTCCAACTCCGTTGGGCGGAGGTAATAATTATGTGCATATTGTCAATAGCTAATAATACATTGTATAATAATATATAAATTGTACTAGTAGTAAATTGTAAATAGTAATGTTAGCTCTTGATATTATGTTATATTCCCGATGTTCATATAGGCTACTCGTGCGTACGTCGGACTAAACTCTATGGAAGTGTTGTTTGCGCGCAGACACACGTACGCACGCATGCACACACACACACACACACACACACACACACACACACGCGCGCGCACGTACGCAAACATGCACGCTCGCATGCACACACGCGCACGCAAACATGCACGCACATATGCACGCACGCACGCACGCATGCAGGCACCCATACACACGCAAAAGGTATTAACTTGCGTTTTACGCGCAGTATACAAGTAGTGCTCTGCACGGGTAAAAATAATTCCCATGTGAATCTTTCGTTTCTGACCATCAAATAATTGAGTCAGAGACACCAGGGGTTGAAGTATCACATACCACAGACTGACAGACGACTAATATGCATAAACAGTTCACTTGACAGAGTAGACAGACTCGTAGACAGGAAAAACAGTCAGACAGACTTGTAGACAGTTTCTAGAAGCGAACAAAATATTGAAGATCCCTGCTGGGGTGAGTGAGAGTGAGCAAGAGAGAAAGGCACAGAGAAAGAGAGCGCGCGATGCAGAGAAAGAGAGAGGGGAGAGGGAGATAGAGATATTTATAGAGATGGGCGAGAAAGAGAGAGTGAGCGAGCGAGTGAAAGAGAAAGCAAGAAAACGAAAACTAGAGTAAGAGAGAGAGAGAGCGAGTGAGCAAAAGGGAGACAAGGAGAGATGGATAAAGAGAGAGAGAGAGAGAGAGAGAGAGAGAGAGAGAGAGAGAGAGAGAGAGAGAGAGAGAGAGAGTGAGAGAGGGTGTGTGCGCCAGAGAGAGAGAGAGAAGCGTAACATCTAGTCATCTTCTTTGCAGAGTTACGAGAATTCAAAATACGGTTACGATTCCAACAATTTTAAACAAATGCGCTCTACTAGTTTCCGTCAGTTATGGGCTCCGTGTAATCTAGTCTTTCTTTTTCCGAGTTACGAGAATTCAAAATATGGCTCCTAGAGTTAAAACGGAGCTAACTAACGCTAAATTAACTCTAAGTTAAACTTGAGAGCTAAATCCAAGAGTTTAAAAACGGTAATACGGCGCGACAATATCGAATTATAGTTAGAGAAAGACATTAGACATTACCCAAGACATATAGACACCACCCAGATGTGTTTTTATCAAACAAACTTGTCACTGTGTAGGAGTCAACGAGTAGGAAGTATTAGACAACCCTCCGGACCGGTCCCACTTAATTCACCTTCTGTCACTATTATGACCAGCAATACGATGCGGTTGACTTTTACCTATCATGCATTTATTTATTTAATTTCGTAAGTATGAAGTCCAAAACTGGAAAATGCGCGAAAGCGATGATCGAATAAGTTCGATTCTATACTCGCCGCGCGTTGAAACACCGGGGTTCGAACGCCACGGCTGCCACGCAATGAGTACTACTACTACTACTACTACTACACACACACACACACACACACACACACACACACACACACATCTATATTATGATATTATACAGCTGTACAGTACGTCGCAGAACATGCAAGAGCTTACAGCACTGTTTTATGGCTCGGCTACAAAACAGTACAACGCTCGGCGGTATTGCGAGCAACCCCATGCCCCCGAAATAACGCCGCCAACTCTTGTCATGTAACCAGTGCGACCAGACAAACAACGGTGTCGTAAACCT
Organism: Priapulus caudatus; assembly: GCF_000485595.1. Taxonomy (NCBI): domain Eukaryota; kingdom Metazoa; phylum Priapulida; class Priapulimorpha; order Priapulimorphida; family Priapulidae; genus Priapulus; species Priapulus caudatus. The sequence continues at coordinate 179,839 of NW_014577399.1, forward strand.
TGCCCGCGACGGGGCCAACAAAGATATTATATAGCCCAGTGGTTGCGGTACGTGCGCGCACACGCACACAAAAGGCTTTACGATAGAGCTGGACACGCTAAAACGCTGCCATCATCATTCACACGATCATGGCCGATGGAATTACCCTGTCAGTTGCCGCAGCAGCACCTAAACTCGTGTATCTCTAGCTCTACACCTGTTGCTACAAGGCCTGTTGCCTGTGGTAGCAAGGGTTATAGTACTAGAACTAATACATATGTGAATCGGAGGCCAACTATCACATTCACGACAACGTTTTGGGTAGGCCCGCCGAATTTAACACGTAAAAATCCGTGTTGTGCCACAGAAGGGATTGATCGTTTGAAAACCCGACGTTTACTGAAGTCGTGTATCACACAACACCTTTAAATATACGAAGCATAGCTGTTTGGAAACTGCTTGAATGGGCAGAGGTCCAGAGCAAGTGTAAAAAAAATCGTCATACTACAGCATGTTGTTATACATGTTTTTTTATGACCACGATACTGTTTGAAAGCAGCATAATAATAAAAAATTAACGATGTTTAATCCAACTTGGCAAACGCAGGTTTATTGGCCACTAACGTATACATGACATCATTAACGTAAACGTGGCGAACGCGAAAAGTTTACACGCGGAAAAAATAACGTAATGATATGGCTTATAGGGGCACGCGCGCAACATCACTCGTCATGCAAAAAACACATCCCTCACAGACTCTATAGCTATACACGTCTTATTTCAACGTCTACAGCTATCAAGCGGAGCAGAATTCGTGTGGAATACCGCTTCCATTTTTACATTGGCCAATATCTCGCGCTATCGCGAAGAAATGGCGGCCGAAATCAAAACGAGTAATCAAAATTCGAATCGTGCACGTTTTTGGTGATTACAGCCAAGTACGAAGGTTCTAAGACATGTTAGCGTAACATTGCTGTTATTCAGGCAATCACGGCAAGTACCGTAAAATTGGGAAAACACGAGACTGGTCTGAAATTGTTTTCGAAATCCTAGCTTTAAGTCACCGCCCCCAGCGAGGTTACGTAAAAAAACACCCTTACAGACTCTCAATGTCTACCGCTATCAGGCGGAGTAGAATTCGCGTGGGATACATATACCGTAGCTCTAGAACTATAGCTCTTAGCTCCGCCACAGACCTGTAGCCCAGCGAAAGGCTATAGTAACTGTTCTAGAGCTGTTAAGTCACCACCCCCTAGCTAGGTAACGCCCAGCCGCTACACATTGAACCCTTGACCTACACCTCGCCTTAGCTAACGGATGTGATATACCACCCAGAGAGTAACACACCCGCTTAGCGCCCGAAGAAACCCCGAGGGGCCATTGTTAAGTAACTCTCTCTCTCTCTGTATTCTCAAGACGCCCTGTTTTTGTACGCGAACCCTACGTGTTCCCCAGTTTTTGCTTCGGCAGTAAATCAGTGACGAGCGCAAGCGGGGCGTCTGTGATATCCGCTGGCGCATCAACGAATTGAAGTTTAATTTGCACTCATGCACTCGTTTACTTGGGCTAACGCTCCATGCACTCGTTTACTTGGCTCATGCACTCGTTTACCTGTCAATGTTGGCTCTCGTGCCTTCAATCGCTACACTATACAGACACGCAATGTTCCACACGACTGCCACTGAACAGTTGCATGATCATGGTCTGCTGTTTCAGCTCCATATATCAACGTACGTCCACCCAAGGCTAGTGAGTGCATCAACAATTCGTAGGTTGCCTCATACACTCGCATACCATACATGCAAGTGTTCAGTGGAAATCTTCTAATCGAGCAACCATATATACGAAACGCTCATTCAGCATTTAAATGGATCACGGAAAAATTTCCGATTTCTTTGTCATCTAACCTGAATATTTGCGAGTTGAGAGAGTGTTAACAGGGATAGGCCAACGAGGGCGCGTTCAGAAAAAACATTGAAAGCCCACAAAACGAAAAGGAGAGGTCAGATTTTAGAAGAATGCTAGAAAGAATGCAGAAGAAGAATGCTTTAGAAGATTTTAGAACGGCGATGCATATTATAGAAATGTACCACTTTACATTGCGTTTTATGTGAGCAGATTGAAAACTCTTTTGTGGAAATTACCATGTATACAGATCCTCACCCGAAGCTGCATTTGATTATACACACACGCACGCACGAAAACACGCACGCACGCACGCACGCACGCACGCACACAGTATATACGCTCATATTCGTGCAGCTATAGCCCCCCCTCCAGCATTTATAACTGACCACACCCGCGCATGTAGAGCAACGTCTTCCCTAACTCATAATATCATCCACGAGACCACACCTACCACCACATAGCAGGGCACATCCATCAACGCACGCACGCACGCACATCGTGCGTACGTCGGACTAAACTCTATGGAAGTGTTGTTTGCGCGCAGACACACGTACGCACGCATGCACACACACACACACACACACACACACATACACACACACGCACGTACGCATGCACGCACGCACACACGCACACGCACACACTCACGCAAACACACGCATGCACACACGCACACGCGCGCGCACACACGCACGCACGCGCACACACGCACGCACGCACCCCCCCCCATACACACACCTTTGAACGTCACCGTCGGTTGCATTTTCTCTCTGACTAGGTATGCACCGCGCTTTCTTTCTAACGCGCATACCCAGTAATTTCACCTGAAAGCACGACAGGTATGGCAGAGCAATCACGCCTGCATTGTGCAAAATTCAGTATAGAACGTTCGGTATAGACTGGCAAATGGAGAGGCTAAAAGGACTGCTTTGACCCGGACCGCATCTCCATATATCACAGTGTGTAGACACACGGCAGGCATGGGAGGGCAATCACATTTGCTCGGTATATAATACGCTCCGTATAGACAGACAAATGTAGAAGCTAAACGGACCAGAGTCACACGTCTGCATCACGGTGATCACGGTGAACTCCTACCATCAGAAGTGTCAAGATATCAGGAGTGAATAATAATATACCAACTCTTGACTAAAGGCTGGGGACACGATTGTCACCAACTCTGGTCTTTTCTCAGATAGCCCGGGACCGGATAGTTGGCAATGTGATAGATTATAGATTAGCCATCTGGGCCACCACGCTACACGACTATAGCATTAGGAGAGTCGTAATATAGGCATCTATTATTATTCACTCCTGATAATATAGATGTCTATATTACGACACTCCTGATACGATGATCGTATATAGTATGGCTGCCATGGTGCCTATCACATCGCCATCTATCCGGTCCCGGTCTATCAGAGAAAGGACCAGAGTTAGTGACGATCAAGTCCCCAGCCTTTAGCGAAGAGCTGGTAGTGCAAGTAATCGCCATTTGGACCACCGGAGTATGGACGGAGTAGTCCGTGTGATTTAGCCAGGGCCACAGATAGTGACAATCATGCCCCCAGCCTTTAGTAAAGAGCTGGTAGTGCAAGTAATGGCCATTTGGACCACTATAGTCCGATATAGTCCGGAGTAGTGACCGACCGCTCGTAAGAACCACTTTCTCTCTGTCCGGCACGTCCTCACGTATATGTCTTCAATTAACGTTGCGGCTAACGACACGATGATGAAGAAGAAGTGACAGTAGAATTTATCATCGTCGCGAGACAACAGCTGTTGTCGCAGACGCGATAATTTATACGTCCGAGCGCTAAAAATAGATCTTAAGTACCTTATCCCAGAGGAACATAGAGGGCGCGTCGAGACGGCATTATGATACGCATTCTTTGTTCTTATATCGCTGTCGTTAGTATCGCTGTCGGAAAGTATTATAAGCAATCCGTCTAACCGGCTGAATCGCACGTTCCGACAACACCAATCACACAGACAAATGAAGCGGAGCATTTTAATTACACATCCCACTTCGACGCCACCAAGGGACGTCTCATCACGCTCGGTTATAACTAACCTCACGACAACGTACACATTATCAAGAGTTAAATAATTATTATAATATATATAATAATAATAATAATAATAATAATAATAATAATAGCTCCCTGATATTATTGACAACGTACATATTATCAGGAGTAGAGTGTCATAATATAGTGTCTATATTATGATATTATACAGCTGTACAGTACGTCGCAGAACATGCAAGAGCTTACAGCACTGTTTTATGGCTCGCTACAAAAACAGTACAACGCTCGGCGGTATTGCGAGCAACCCATTGCCGCCCGAAAAACGCGCGCCAACTCTTGTCATGTAACCAGTGCGACGCAGACAGACAACGGTGTCGTAAACCTTGCCGCGCGACGGGGCGCAACAAGATATTTATATAGCGCCTGGTTGGGGTACGTGCGCGCACACGCACACAAAAGGCTTACGCAATAGAGCTGGACACGCTAAAACGCTGCATCATCATTCACACGATCATGGCCGATGGAATTACCCTGTCAGTTTGCCGCGAGCAGCACGCGTAAACTCGTGTATCTCTAGCTCTACACCTGTTGCTACAAGGCCTGTTGCCTGTGGTAGCAAGGGTTATAGTACTAGAAACTAATACAATGTGAATCGGAGCCAACTATCGCATTCACGACAACGTTTTGGTAGGCCCGCGAATTTAACACGTAAAATCCGTGTTGTGCCACAGAAGGGATTGATCGTTTGAAAACCCGACGTTTACTGAAGTCGTGTATGCGACACAAACCTTTAAATATACGAAGCATGCTGTTTGGAAACTGCTTGAATGGCAGAGGTCCAGAGAAGTTAAAAAAAATGCGCATTACTACAGCATGTTGTTATACATGTTTTTTTATGACCACGATCTTGTTTGAAAGCAGCAATAATAATAAAAAATTAACGATGTTTAATCCAAACTTGGGCAAACCAGGTTTTATTGGCCACTAAGCGTATACATGCATCATTAACGTAAACGTGGCGAAACGCCGAATAGTTTACACGCGGAAAAAAATAACGTAATGATATGGCTTATAGGGCAGGAGGGGGGGGGGGGGTGGGGGGGGGGGGGGGGCGGCGGCACAATCACTCGTCCTGCGCAAAAAACACATCCCGCTCACAGACTCTATAGGCTATATCACG
>NW_014577399.1:191496-192596 GCF_000485595.1 Priapulus caudatus
GGTCAAACTGCCTCTATTAATAGAGAGATGCATGTATGTATAGCTTAGTACATGTAGGCAGGCGCGCAAGCACCACCGTGCAACACTATAACAACTCCTATACCAAGTACTAACACAACTCTCTCTTGTTTTAGTGACCTACCCTCCATTACAGAAATAATCACAGAAACAAACTAACAAACACGCTGTTCCTTCGGCGCCATGTTCACTGTTACACTGTATTAACTTGCCATATTCTTTAGTTTCGCTTCCGCCAAATTCAGAAGCAGGCAAAGTTAACGTGACTGTTGATGGCTGGGGAGGTTCATACACACACACACGCAATGCACGCACGCACGCGCGCACGCACGCACGCACGCACGCACGCACGCATGCACACAATTTGTCGGGAGTGGATATAAGCAAATTTGTTTTTACTCAAACCTGATCTTATAAACATACAAATATCTTACAACAATACTCTTACATGCAGTATTATCTCAGCGGACAAGTGAGACAGACGATCTAGATGTCTACTTCTGACCTTCTGACTCAGAGCTCTTCTTTAGATGCATGATAGCTAATTAACTCCGTGACACTACATCATATTTTAGACATGTCAGCAGCATAGGTTCAGACAGCACGAGGTAGCATCAAGAGCGTATAAAGAATGGTATCCTTCTTTATATATGCTCTTGGTAGCATCTATCAGGTGGCAACTTGGCAAGGCGTAGGCAGTCATAAATAAAGAAGCTAAAGGTATGCGAACAACGCCAATTAATAACCCCATGGGTTCCGGCGGATAAGCAGTGAACGTTTTGAAATCGTTTTTTTTAAATTTTTTGTTAGCAAAAAACACAAATTATTACGTGGCAAAAAAGACACACAAAAAGAACTCGATCACACCCCGCGTTGTTTTATATACATTTTTTCTCTTTTTTTACAAAGAAATTATTACTTGACCAAAAAAGGACCCACACAGAGCTCCAGCACACCCCCGCGTTGTTTTAAACACAGCTATATCATTATACCAACATACGACAGAGCTAAAACATTACAAACTACAGCAGTGCTATGGCTAAAACATACCACAGAGCTAAAACACTACAAGCTATACAGCA
>NW_014577399.1:192621-209478 GCF_000485595.1 Priapulus caudatus
CAGCCGTTGTTGCCCCACAGGCTGTGCAACTTGTGTCTGTGGCAACAAGGGCTGTAGTAGGCCTACTAGAGTTACCGCTGGCTCAGCCATTGTGTGCTGAAGTACAACATGGTAGCAAACAGTCTCTCTATCTATGTCTCTCTCTCGCGCGCGCGCGCGCTCTCTCCCTCTCTCTCTCTCTCTCTCTCTCTCTCTTCTCGCCTGTACCGCTCCACGCCAACAACACCCCGCGATAGTATACTCACGTGCACTTGGAACGTTTCAATGATAAACTACGTCTCGTGTTTATTTACCATCATTTTATTATTGAAGCGTTCCAAGTGCCTGTTATGTGACTCGTGTCATCTTAATCCTTCATGACATGCACGCACGCACGCATGCACGCACGCGCACACATATACACGCACGTACACGCATGCACACGCACATATATAGTCCATGTAAAGTGCCTGTCCCCGTATACTCACTCACCGAAGAATTCTCCCCATTCTTGCAACTGCATGACACTGTCTCCGTCGCTCACCGCACGGTGCCTGACGGAATCCATCTTCAGTTTTCGCTCTCTCACACCAACACGTTTCTCGAAATGCTTTTCAAAATCGGAATATCACAGGCGGGATATACACTCATGACCGATGTTCAGTAATTTAAAGGTTTCGGGTGGGTGTCCATTCGCCGAAATTTCACAGCTGCTTACTGCCAGTAAGCTGTCCACATGGTTAAGTAGAACACGCATGTTCGCTACCGTCACCTGCTGTTACATATATGCTGGCTGCGTACTCCACTGGCGAGCAGAGAAGCCAAGAGCAAGATGTCCGATCTAGAACTCACACACGTATATACACATACGTACGAACGAGCACAGGTCAGTCTAAAACTCAGGTCGGGTCACTCTAGCACGCCTTCGTATACGGAGAGATGGATTGACCGCCTTACTTGCGAAAACTCCTTACAAATACGACAGTATGGACGCGTACCCCGTCGCCACGTGTCTCCGAAAGCCAGTGCAGAGCTGCAGCGATTCGGAATAACACGCTCGAAGCATGTTGTGAGATGGTGCAGTGATGGTGTGAGATGGTGCAGTGATGGTGAGAGAGTGAGCAGTGATGGTGCGAAAGCGATCTTCTACGCTTGAGCCCTGCGAACACAGGCGTTAATGTCTTAGCCCGACCTGCGCTCACTTTTTCTCACGTCCTCTGTCACTCATCCTCGAGCAGTCACCGACTAGCCGCACCGCCAAACCCGAGGAACGCGGTACTGGCTGCAGATGGCGACGGATGCTGTTGTTGTTGTTGCTGCTGATGCTGCTGCTGCTGCTGATGATGATGATGTTGCTACTGTTCCCGCTGCTGCTGCTGCTGATGATGATGATGTTGCTACTGTGCCCGCTGCTGCTGCTGCTGCTGATGATATTGCTGCTGTTGCCCCCTCCACTGCTGCCGCTACTACTGCTGCTGCTGCTACAGCTACTGCTACTGCTACTGCTGCTGCTGCTGCTGCTACTGCTGCCAAGTCGCGAAGCCAGGAAACCCCCTCACACACACTCACACACTCACGCGCACGCATCCACGGCATCGGATTGTCAAAGCGCGACCACGTGCGCGGCAGCTGCGCAGGAGCTGGTGTTGTTTTCGTTTTAAAATTCGAAACGACGGGCGGTGCGCAGGAAATTGTCCCTCCCCCTCCACCACCCCCCCTCTCCCCCCGCACACACACGCCCCACAGGACCGCCGCGCCTTGTTTGTGTAGTGCCGCGCGTTCTACGAAAATAAAAGCATAGAGACCGTTCTCAACACCGCCACTCAACGCTGAAATAGTGGAAGATTTAAATAAAAGCATGGGCTTTTCTCAACACCGCCACTACTCAACGCTGCAACAGAGATTCGAAGATGCAGTAATTCTACATTGAAGTGCACAAATTTGCATTGTCAGCAGAAGCGGCATCTCTCCATGTGCATCATTAAAACAAAAGTGTTTTTTTCTTCACCATCACTAACGCTGTGGCAGTAAACGAATTGAAGATTGATTTCGAAGACTCGAAGAAGCAGTAATTTCAGCAATGAAATGAACAAATTCGCATTGTCAGCAGAAGCGGCATCTCCCCACGTGCATCATTCATGTGCCAGCTCACAGGTGAAACAGCAGTCAGACAACATTACTATAACATCTGACAACGTACTCGTATCGCATCATATCCCTCTCGATTTTAGACAGAAAAATTGGAAATCGTTCGTACATGTAGTATTCTAAACGCGCGCCCTATCCGGGTTTTTTTCTGCCTCGACCAAATCACATCTTACCAACACCTCGCTAGTTATGTGCCTAAAGGGTCAAACTGCCTCTATTAATAGAGAGATGCATTGTATGTATACTTAGTACATGTAGGGGCGGACAGGCGCGCAGCACCAACCGGCAAAGTACTAACACAACTCTCTCTTGTTTTGTGACCTTCCCTCCATTAACAGATAATAATCACATAAATCAAACTACAAACTGACGAGCTGTTCCTCTCGCACCATGTTCTACTGTAAGCAAAACGTTAACTTGCATATTCTTTAGTTGTTTCGCTTACCGCACTAAATTCAGAAGCAGCAAAAGTTAACGTGAGCTGGATGGCTGGGGAGGTCACTATACACACACACACACGGCGCATGCACGCGGCGCAACCGCGACGCACGCACGCGCACACTCCCACAATGTGTCGGGAGTGGATGACAAGCAAAGTTTGCTTTTATTCACGGAGAGATTGCGCGACCTGATCTTTACACATACACATATCTTACACAGCGATACTCTTACATATCATAGTTTTAATTTCCAGCGGACAATGAGACAGTACGATCTAGACTGTCCTACTTACCGTCTGACTCAGAGCTCTTCTTTAGATGCATGCTAGCTAATTTAAACTCTGTGACATCTACAGTCATATTTAGACATGTCAGCAAGCATATAGTTCAGACCAGCATTAGTAAGCATGCAAGACCCCCCCCGCGATATAAGATCGCGGTTATCCTTCTTTATATATTGCTCTTGGTAGCATCTATCAGGTGGCAACTTGGCAAGGCGCAGGCAAGTTCAATAAATAAAGAAGCTAAAAGGTATGCGAAGCAACGCCAATTAATAACCCCAATGGGTTTCCGGCGGATAAGCAGTGAAAGCGTTTTGAAATAGTTTTTTTTAAAAATTTTTTGTTAGCAAAACACCCAAATTACTATCGTGGCAAAAAAGACACAAAAAGAACATACGATCAACATCACCGCGTTGTTTTATATACAATTTTTCGCTTTTTTTGTACAAAGAAATTATTACTTGACCAAGAAAAGGACCCACATCAGAGCTCCAGCAACGGCCCCCGCTGTTTAAACACCAGCCATACCAACATACCAAATCCAACATACCACCATACCCATCAATACCAATATACAACATTAGACAGAGCTAAACATTACAAACTACAGCAGTGCATATGGCTAAAACATACCACAGAGCTAAAACATACTCGAAAGTGTTAGAACCATACCACAGTGTTAAACCATACCACAGAGCTAAACCATACCACAGAGCTAAAACATACCACAGAGCTAAAACATTACAAGCAACAGCAGTGCTAAAACATACCACAGCGTTGAAACATACCACAGTGTTAAAACATACCACAGTGCTAAAACATACCACAGAGCTAAAACATACCACAGAGCTAAAACATACCACAGAGCTAAAACATACACAGAGCTAAAACATACCACAGTGTTAAAACATACCACAGAGCTAAAACATACCACAGAGCTAAAAACAACATACCAACAGTGCCTCAAAACATACCACAGAGCCTATAATAAAAAAACAATTACCACAGAGTGTTAAGAACATACTCAGCCGAGTTTAAATAAAACATACCACAGTGTGAAACATACGCACAGAGGCTACCAACATACCCCACATGTGTTTAAAACATTACAAACTACAGCAGTGCTATGGCTAAAACATACCACAGAGCTAAAACATACCACAGTGTTGAAACATACCACAGAGCTAAAACATACTACAGTGTTAAAACATTACAAACTACAGCAGTGCTATGGCTAAAACATGCCACAGAGCTAAAACATACCACAGAGCTAAAACATTACAAGGGCAACAGCATGCAAAACATACCACAGCCGTTGAAGCCCCATCCCGCGCGGCGTTCCCGCTAAGGACGGGACCTCGACCGTACAACCGTTATCAAACAAATCTGTTGACTTCACACATATAGGCAGGATCTCGCGCGAGTAGCAGCGAGACGGACGGCACATTCCTTCGATTCCACAGCGTTCACCGCGGTTCCTTCACCGCGCGCCCGTGATTATTTACTGACCTTGATCGTTGGATAATGCCAGAAACCATCCGGATTTCGGAATCGCACAAGATCTACTCTAGCTGGTAAAGTCAGGCGACCGGTCGGTCACGTGGAACCCATCAAGGAAGTATCCCTGCTGTTTATCCTTATTTCAGGCGCTGCGGCGTGTATGCGAGAGAAGTCTACGTGTCGCCACAACACGGCCAGAGAGACAGACCGCCCAACAGACAGGTAGACATGTAGACACACCACGCGGACGCACGCACGCACGCACGCACGCACACACGCACGCACAGCACATACACATCAACTCACTGCACACACACACACAACACACAACAACACACCACACACACAGGCAAGCAAGCAGACCACGCAAGCACACACACACACACGCACCACGATGTCCGCTGTGACTAGTCCCAGCACGTCACTGCACGCACGCAACGCGACGCACGCACGCAGCACACATACACACGACACACGAGCCACACAAACACAGCACAACACACACGCGCGCGCGCGCACACACAACGCACACCACCACCACACACACACATGCACACACCACACGCTACACACACACCACACATTGACACACACACAGCACGACACACACACACACACACACACACACGACATGCACGTCGCGACGCATGCAGGGCACATATAATTCCGATAATTTCCAGACCGCGTGCGAGCCTTTTACTCAAATGCACACCAATTAACAAAAATGCAGTTATGATATAAGTAAGGGTACATGAGCAACCTGCGCTGCCAACATTTATACATAAATTCAACGGTATTAACATATTATAATACGTGTATAAATACCGTATCACGTAGAACCCCTACCCCAAATCAACCGATCCCAAATATGCCACTCGTAACATCGAGACAGACAGGATAGCTTAATACATGCGATTGCAAATTCGTTCGAGGTTATACATGTTTTCTAACGTAAAAATCTCAGGCGAAAGTGAGATATTTCGTTAATTTTGATCGCGACACACGTGTTACCGCGTAATTTGTTTCACGTTTGTATCTGTCAGTGATTGCGTAGTTTGTGGACGAGTCATCACCCGGACATAATGGTAATGCACAATACTACGTTAGAATCAGAGCTAATAAACGCTTTATCATTAGGCTTCTTGATTTAGATTAAACACACACCCACGCATATAGATTTATTATATAATCCGTCTATAAATAGCCAATGTAACCAAAGGCGTATAAAAAAGCTTCTTTTATGTCGCTCGTGATTAACGCATCTATCATAACAGGACCAAACTATTGTCTAGTGTGTTTTCATGCGTAAACGGTAGTGCAACGGAGCGTGCTTACATTTAGCTGCAATATAATATTAATCAGATTTAATATTTATACAGCGAATGTTATGAATCATAGTCGGTCATGAGTCATTATACGCTTTTCTCGGTCATCATATTTGTTTTGGGTTGAAACGGATTCCGAACAGAACAGAAGCGGATAAGATAGTTATGAATGAGGCATGCCGATGCTGCCAAGTTCACAAACCGAGCATAGATATCACTCGTGATCATATTTACATCACGTAACTGAGTAGTAAAAGTTATCCATGGCTACATACGTTTCAAAGACGTCAAATTTGATAGATTTATTGTCCGAGTATGTAGTTTACGTTGTTTACAAGGCGGATGCAAGCACGAGGTGTTGTCTATAGGTTAGTCTTAACCTTTCTCGTAGACCGGACCGCTATACGTTGAATATGAGACTCTCCTAACTTTACCCATGTTTTTTTCAACAGTCGAATTTTAGCCCGGCGCACACGTGAGTAATTTTACTCAAGTAAAATGACGCAATGAGTTTCATTTTTACTCACGCGTCAATATTTTCAGCGTCCGCCGCCAACGCTGAGTAAAATTACTCAAAGGGTATAAGTGCGTAATTCAGATCAGCGCGAAATCGTGCGCAGGTCTAATACTGTCGCAGGCCGTCTTTTAAAATGATTTAACGCATGCGCTGTGAGTACCGAGTGTTAGTAATTTACTCAGCGCAGCGCCGCACACGTTGAGTAAAAAGACCATGATCAAACAATTATGCAAACAAGTTTGATTATCGAAGTAAAAGCCATGCCGTCAAATTACTTCGAACGGAAAATCCGCCGCCAACCCAACGTGAGTAAAATACTAATATTTATACAGGCCGAATCGTTAGGTGATCATCCGTCCGGTCCATGAGTCATTTAAACGCTTTCTTCGCATTAATATTTGTTTTGGTTGAAACGGATTCGCGAAGGCAGAACAGAAGCGGATAAGGATAATTATGAATGGAAGGCATGCGGAAGTTAACAAACCGAGCATGCAGATAGTCACTCGGATCGCTTTTTCGTTGAGCATAGATATACACTCGTGATTAGCTCACTATTATCTCCGCGGATGGAAGCAGGATGAGCGAGCGCGGTTTTTCTTGTGGTAGGCATGTTAACCAACAAGAAAAACCGCGCTGCTCATCCGCTAATAGCGAGCATAATAGTGAGCTAATTGTGTCGGCGTTCACAAGAGGGCGGGAAATATCTCCTAAATCGCGCGAGCGGAGATAACAACGAGTCTGGATCACCCGGTGCAAATAAGCGCGCTATTCAATTAGCGCAGTCCGAAGTGTTCTTTGCCAGCGCGCCTATTTTGAAGCAGGCGGATCTAGTGAGCTAATTGCGTTCCACGACTTGTAAAAAGCTGCGTTTTTTCGAGCGGGCTGCCAAAAACGGGATTGCAGCCACCGCTAAATTCGCGCCAGTGTGAACGCACCTTTTAGACTTTTAGACGTCAAATTTTATAGATTTAATTGTCCGAGTTATTAGCTTACGTTGTTTACCGAGCGAAGCAAGCCGAGTGTTTGCCTATAGGTTAGTCTAACTTCTCTGTAGACCGGACCGCCTATACTTGCATATCAGACTCTCCCCAATAAACTCTTACCCGATCTTTTCCTATGTATGATGTTTTTTTGTCAACAGTCGAATTTTAGCCCGGCGCGCGTCACTCATGCGTCATTTTACTTGAGTAAAATATAACACTCACTGGTGTGCGCCGGGCTTAAGAGTAAATGTTAATGTCAAGACTAATGTTAAGATAATGTTAAGTTAATGTAATGATTTTTCCTCATGTCACTTCGTTTAGCTTGGCTCGCTCCATGCACTCGTTTACTTGGCTCATGCACTAGTCGTTTACACTGTCAATGTTGGCTCTCGTGACTTCAATCGCCTACACTATACAGACACGGCAATGTTGCCACCACGGACTGCCACTGACATTGCATGATCATCGGTCTGCTGTTTCAGCTCCATATATCAACGTACGTCCACTCCAGGCGTAGTGATGCATCAACAATTCCGTAGGTTGCCCTCATACACTCGCATACCATACCTGCAAGTGTTCAGTGGAAATCTTCTAATCGACAACCAAATAGACGATACGCTCGAGTTCAGCATTTAAAGGATCACGGAAAAATTTCCGGATTGCGTTTGTCATCTACGCTGAATATTTGTGATGAGACGAGTGTTAAGCAGGGATAGGCCAACGAGGGCCGATCAGGAAAATACCATTGCAAGCCCCAAAATCGAAAAGAGAGGTCAGATTTTCGCAAGATGCAGAAGAAGAATGCTTTAGAAGATTTAGAACGGCGATGCATATTATAAGAAAATGTAGCCACTTTACATTGCGTTTTATAGTGAGCAGATTGAAAACTCTTTGTGGGCAATTACCATGTATAGCAGATCCTCACCGCGAAGCTGCATTTGATTATACACACAACGCACGCCACGGCACGGCCCACGGCACAGCACGCACGCACACAGTATATACGCTCATATTCGTGCGAGCTATAGCCCCCCCCCGCCAAAAACATTTATAACTGACCGCACACCCGCGCATGTAGAGCAACGTCTTCCCTATACTCATAATAACATCCCACGAGACCAACACCGTATTACCAACCACATAGCAGGTCACATCCAATCAAACGCGGTAGGCAGGGCAATCACCCACCACGCACGCACGCACAGCACACATGCGCGCGCAGGCGAGACGCCACGCACGCGACGGCACGATGCACGCACACGCACGGTATACTCACGCACCACGCCACACATGTGAAATAGCGTCGAGAAGAAGAGAGACAGGAGAGGGAGAGAGAGAGAGAGAGAGAGAGAGAGAGAGAGGGAGAGAGAAAGAGAGAGAGGGAGAGAAAGAGAGACAAGAAAGAGAGCGAGCGAGAAAGAAGACTAGAATACAGAAAGAACGAGAGACAGAAAGGGGTAGAGAAGAGCGAGACCAAAGAAAGAGAGCAAAGAGAGAAAGAGAGGAGAAGCCAGAGGAGCAGAGTGAAGACAGACAGACACAGAGAGAGGAGGAGAGAGAGAAAGAGAGAGAGAGACGAGAGAGAGAGAGAGAGAGAGCGAGAGAAAGAGAGAGAGAGAAGAGAGAGAGCAGAGAGAGAGAGAGAGAGAGAGAGAGAGAGAGAGCGGCGCAGATGAGAGAGAGAGAGGAAGAGCGCGCGCACAGCGACGTAGAGCAAATTGTCAATATTCAAAACACGTTTGCCGACGAGGAATACAGTTATGACACGCGCACGCAATATCGCAAAGTAATATCGGCCACTACTTGGCTCTAGCGGATACATTTGTGTTTGAGATACATATCACAATACCGAACCGAGTATCAAACGAATGTAATCCGCATACACTGACTTCAACCTCTCCCAACACAGTAATACGTCTGACATCGCTAACGCACCACTACGCATAAAAGGCCGCAATGAATCAACGGCAGACAGGCCAAGAAAAAAAAAAAAACTTATTAGTGTGGAGGTTAGTCTACAGACTTTTCTTGCATGACGTACAGTGAGGCATATGGTCGTTGTCGTATCAGGTACTACAGATTATTTAGCCCGAGGTAGTTTTAGGTTTTTAGTATTATGGTTTATATTTTTAATAATGAGGTATGTTTAGGGTTAGGGTTAGGGTTAGGGAGTTTAGGTTAGGTTAGGGTAGTGTTCAGGTTAGGGTTAGGGTACACTTCTGTAAGTACAAGGTCTGGTACATCGTTGTGGCATACATATATTACCTCGGCTCGGTAACATTATCTTGTAGGTTACTGATGACGACACGACGCCTTGAGCTACTAGTGAGTGAGAAGCGAGACAGGTAACTCGGCTCTAGGCGGAGAGTGAGCAATGTTCGTCCACCACTTCAGGCCCCAGTGTTTATGCCGACTCAGCCAGGAGACGTATATACTAGAGTTTCTCCTGCTCTCTCTCTCTGTCTCTGTCCTCTGTTCTGTCTCTGTCATCTGTCTCTGTCTTCTGTCTCTTGTCTGCTGTCTTTCTCTCTGTCCTCTCTCTTTCTCTCTCTCTCTCTCTCTCCTCGTCTTCTTCTCTCTCTCTCTCTCTCTCTCTTCTCTCTTCCTCGCTCTCTCTCTCTCCTCTCTCTTCCTTCTCTCTCTCTCTATCTCTCTCGTCCTCTCTCTCCTTTCTCCTCTCTCATTCTCTCTCTCCAATGTTCTGGATTCTACTATACGCGCCTTAAGACGAAACGCGATACACTCTCTTCCCGGTGAAGTATCTCCTCTAGGATGGATCTTAAGATTCGACACCGCATCTAAACTCTGACGTTATAACTAGACAGAACGCGTGCATAGCGAACCGCATAATAATCTTGTATCATATTCAAAAGTACATAATAGAGATATCTATTATGTACCTCTTGATACATATATGATATGTGTATAGTATATAGTATAGTATATTGTCATCATATATATTCCATTCATAATACATATATTTCATTCTTTGTCTGATCGCACATATATCTTTTCCTGTTTTAAAAAAACCTTTAAGGGGCATACTACAACTACTATGTATTACCATACAATCAACCACCCTTTTCAAGGACTGGCATACCTCACGACTCTCACATTGTGTAACTCCATGTGTGAAGAAAACGCGTCTGATAACAAATAAATAACGAGGAAATGATGAGCGCCTGATCTGAAATTAAATGACCCAGGTGGTGCAACTACGCTATCGATATAACCGTCACCCCCTATTGGCTGACGCCAACGTCACGTGGTTTAAAAATGTGCCGAGTAATTTGAATGTTTGTCATATACTAGTTGTCGAAATTCGTCTCTCCAAAATTTGCATTTTGGGTTCCACGCAACATGGCTGCCCCATGGGCTGCATTACAATGCTCGCTCATCGTAGGCACATCCTGGCAGTAATAAAGTTGCACAACTAAAAAGTACCATAACTCAAAAATGCACACCGTACGGCAATACATAATGTCATTCAAGTCAGAAAGTGGCATGTTGTCGATTTCCTGGATTAAAATGCTGCTACTGCTTCATGCAAATAAAATGCTGGTACGCACGTGAGCGCGAATATATGCGTGAACATTGACAAATATACAAAGCACCATTTAATATTTAAAAAAAATAACCAACCAGGAATGCATCAGAATCGATAATCAAATCATCAAATCAATCCTTCGATTATACAGGAATACGTATCAACAAGCAGATTAACCGAGGCTATCACGTCAAAGCCCCTTTTTCTAAAAAAAATAGATCAGATAAAAAAGAAAGAAATCTCAAACTTAAAAGATCACAGTAAGAACTCACCAAAGTAGCTGTCCCAATCGTCATAGTTACTCAGCACTGACACGTTCGATCCATGAGACTCTAATTTCTTCAACGTATTCATGTTCCTTGCAAGGTGTATAGAAACGCTCTCACTCGTCGATATATGCGGTATACATATATATCGTATACATATACGCTACGTAGATATATCTAGTTGCTAGCAGCTTCCATTCGCACAATTGTCAATAGCGTAGACAACACTTTCCACACTGATTCAGCAGTAGCCACGCTAACAAACACGTCGTTCACAAATCTACTGATCTAATATATGGCTGAAATGCACCCGGCAAAGCGAGATATAAACCCACCTATACGCTTTGTTTGTCAATGTTGTTTTTCGTTTCAATGTTTGTTCAACAAGCCGAGTTCAACTTTGCACCACGACCATATAGTTAGGTTCGAATACGTTTGCACAAACGCAATAAAAGAAGGAGTCACCATTCAGGTATTATACTATTCTTGAACACTTATCAGAACACTATCATATCGGAGAACGTGTGACTGAAGATAATACTCCAGATATGAGGAACAGTGGCATATTTGCGCTGATATACACGCAGATATGGACTACTGCAGAGATAGGTCTGTAGCCACAGCGGTAAACATTCTGACTGAAGCATAAAGTGCACGCAAGGACGCCAACGCAATTTCCTCTCTCCGCGGTGATTAAAAATGCCCTGACACTTCAATTTATCCACCTCACCTCACGGACATCCATTCATGCCACACGACGCCATTAAGGCAGGGCCCCCCTGGTGAGGCAATTTACAGGTCCTTGGCCATTTATTTTCATCATAATTTTTGCTTTCGATGAATGATAACCAAAAAAAAACAAAAAACCACTGGCTATACGACCAGAAGGTATTAAATCTTTTTAGTAAGTATGAACGCTCCATAAATTGTTCTTCTATAGGTAATTACGAAATACCTGACCTTTACACCTGAGAACACTTTTTAACGGACCTTTTCGCTCCGCATATTAAAGCACACGCACAGCCGCGGTGACACACGTTCACGGTTAAACATTCACTATTCCCATCTTTTTACCAACATCCGCCAAAAGCTGTAGACTAGCTCGCGATCTCTGATACCAACCATCTTTCATCCGCTCTTGGAAGTACTCTGGGAATCGGAGCCAACCTGCTCGTGCGACTTGCAGTCTATCACACGCTCCGCAATCACAGGCGAGACTTCGCGCGACACAGGTACACACTTTCATTAGTTGCGCACCAGTTAAATCGTCACACGCAGCAAACGACAAACTATATACCCAATATAAGTAGAGTAATGTATACAGTAGAGAAGCAAACGCAGACGGCTACCGCATGAACCATTAGTACCAAAGCACAGCGTGCATACTGGACATGCACGCGCTCCGTCAGCACGGACCTATAATAAAACGAGTTATCGAACGTTCTTGAGAAGAATAACTTCGAGCTAGCCAGCCGGGGCTAGAGTTGTCCGAATCCGGAATGTGCATTCCTAAATTCCGACTGCTCGCATGCGAACAAGACGCCGACGATTCCCTCGGGGGCAATTGTACATTTATGCGATGTGAGTCACGAAGTGTTGCATCCTCTTGTGCGTGTGTGAGTTTTTAACACTTTACGACCACCTGTTGCACCGGTTTAAACATCGTTGTTCGGCCAGCTGCTGAGTGGTTCTTATTTTATTTCATTTTTCGTTATATTTTTTTATTTTTTATTCTTATTCTTATTATATTATTTTTCGTATTCTCATTTATTTCTTATTTTATTTTCAGTTTTATGTGAGGTTCACTACATGATTGGAGCATGAGGGGATTAACGCAGCCGGCAGCAATATATGGATGAAACATCGCAACGCGTAAGTTTACTTGTATAAGTTTTTCACCTGCTCATTTCAAAACCAGCAAAAACTTGGGTGGCTAGAAAACCCCCCAACGTCGTCTGTAATTCGCGCACATCATATCTCATCCGTAACGAAGAATGCATGATTTAAGATATCACTCAGCTTTAAGATGAGACTCACTTTAATGGAAATGAAATTGATCGAATGAAACAGATGGAATTGAATTAACGCCAACTGACTTTTTCAAGCTTGTGCTACAATCTTGTGGATAAGAGGTAATTCAATACCTAAAGAAACCGGGACAAAACTAAAAAAAACAGCTACCGTTAACAGATTTGAAATGACCATTGCTTGCGTCTCATATATTTACGCATAGTCGGATATTTTACTAACAAGCGCATTGTAACACTAAAATACTTGTATGTACCTACCGCGCGTGTATAGATAGCGTGAAATGCACACTGCGTGTAATGATGGAAAAACGAGCTAGATCAGTTAGTTATGCTCATAGGGTCTATGTCCCCCAGGCTACTGCCGGAACGTACCCTGGGTACGGTCCGTATATAAACCGGAACGTACCCTGGTCACTATTGATATGGTTACGGCGTTAGGATATAGGGTTAGGGTTAGGGTTAGGTGTTAGGGTTAGGGTTTTGGTTAGGCGAAGTAGGCGTATTGACTCGCCTAGACTCGTTAAGTCGGAGTTAAGGGCCGCGCCCGAGGGCTTAAACGGTCCGGCATATTAGAGTAACCAGGGTACGTCCCGGCAGTAACCCCGGGGGACCACTAGGACCCTCTCAGCGTTAGTTATGGCCCGTGCAACAAAACCGAAATAACGCAAACATGGTATCCATAGGCGTGACGACATACCATAAAACCAAGGCAGTCTATCAATATTGATAGACTCCTGATAAAACGCATAAAAGCCCCACGGGTATGGAATTTTCCACCCATCATGAACTAGAAATATCTAAAATATAATGAATGGAATATAGGCAAAACAATGCGGCAAAAAGACGATGAACTTAAAAAGACGAACTGCAACATATTCCTGCAAAAGCGCAGAAGCTGGACGATATAATTACAGTTACATGTCGCATTAACCTTGCACTAAAAGTCAAAAACTCTGGGCGACCCCGGTGACATTAGTCTAAGCCCACTGTGACGCCACTGCCCCGTGCCCAATACTTTCCACCATGTAACACACCAAATCTCCCCCTGTCACAAATTTATACCCCTGTTAACACAATCTCCTTCTAACTCCGCAGCCAAGGCCGATCCATAACCTTCCACCCCTAACCACACATCATCACACAGAGCTCACCAGTAAAAATAGGACACAGATTAGACGTGACCCAGTTACACCGATTTTTGTTGCTAATGTCGAGAAAGATAGTGTTGCAAAACTAGGTTACAACTCTACAACGTCGAGCACACACAGACGGTCTCCGTTTCGTGGGTGTTAATCCCAACCCCCACTTCGCAGGTCTCGCCTATCGCGCGCCAGATCGAGCATAGCCTTGCCGCCGGTACGCTGCCTCCAGATGGACCAAGAGAGCTCACAGTGTGCTGGATCCCGCTTGCAAATCCATGGCCGGCCAATGCCCCATGCGCATTTTCTAAATCTTCCGAAGGGTGCCAATCGGCCTATTCCTCTTTGTTCACACGTCGCCAGAATTTTCATCAAGAATTCCTCGCCATGGATCAATCGATTTTACAGTTCCTAGTAAACAAACAACAAAATCTCTAGCGACGTGCGCGGTGCGGCCATCGCGCAGCGTCTCAGGCAAGCCAGTCCGCATATAATCTTTATAGCTCATTATATATACTATAACCCCCTGTAAACTTACGCGCCTAGTACCCCCGTAGTATTAATATATAACTATAACACGGTCAAATTTCCTCCGGTAAGAGTCGACCTGACCCATCAACTTCAAGTCGTCTAATAAATTCCTTTTTAGGATGGTCATATATAATAATTATATATATATATATGGTGCGTACTGTACATTCTTCACTGTGCTTGATGTCAGATCTGTTTTCCACGGTTGAATGTTTTACTTGTGATGACCACACAGTACTATTGTACAGTACACAGTACTACAGTATTGTGAATGATCTATATGCACAATACACGCACGATGCAAATTCATTGAAAACACAAGAGATGTGATGTTAACGTTCATTAATATTCATTCGAATTCAATATCTGCATCAATATTCATTCACTTAGGTCTACTTATATTATTATATCACTCATTATTATTAGTATTTATTACATTAGCTTTATTATATCATCTTTATTACGCACTTATTGATAAAAAATAATAGACGAACCTCAAATATATCGAAAAAAGCCAAGTTTTATTTTGTTAGAGATCGTTCTGATTACACATAGACACTGATCTCATCATCATCTTACTTTTCATAATTGACGTGACAGCTCAGACGTGGATGCCATTCAGACACGAATGCTGACTCACTGTATTTTACCTTCCCCCCAAAAAAAATCACGAACAAGCATGCACGCGCCGCGCGCATACAGACAGCTAGCTAGACCACAGGCACCTGGAGCGTTTCAATAAAATATAATGCTGAATAAATACGAAATCTATTTTATTACCGTGTGGGAGAGAGCCAAAGTCTTATTCTTAATGTTTCTATACTCGCTTTCACAATTATGAATAATAGGTGAAAGAGAGTATAGAAACATTAAGAACTAGAACAGAGGAGCACTCAAGAGAGTGGGGCATACCTCCGCGAGCGTACATCGTGTATAAGAGCTGGCTCGCTGAGCTGGCTGCTGGACTGGACGCCCCTAAGGTGAGACCTGCGTGCTGACTGGACGACGCCTAAGGCGAGCTGCTGCTTGACTGACGCCCCTAAACGCGAGCGGTGGCTGAATCGCACTCGCGCCAGACGGCTAACACACAGCACACACCGAACAACACACACGAACACACACACGCTCCGTACACACCAGAACGCAAGAGACACACGAACACAGCACACGAACACACAAACGAACACCACACCGAGAGTGTATTACATTACCTCCCTGATACTCCCGTTCGCGAAGGTTAATAGACTTATGCCTTTAGCGTAGTAATAGATTTTCCGGTAAATTATTAATAAGGCATCATAATATATTAATTGGAACGCTCACAAAGTGCCTGATAGGAGCTAAGAACCTCATCTGCGACTAGACTAACGTGAACTATGACCGGAAGCAAGACGTCCGGAATTCTTAATGCGTAATCAACGATTACAGATTAAATGTGAACAACACGCTTTGATCCAGGCCGGACCAAACAGCAAAAGTGAATCCGTAGGCTCCGCCAGGCTGGCTATATAATTCAGGGATATAAATAATGAACCTTTTTTTTCAATTATGAACCCCTATTATTATTATTCTATATTATATATATTTAATATTAATATATAATATATATATATATAATAATATATAACATTTAAAAAAAAAAAAAAAATATATCAAATAATTTATTATTATATATAATATACTATAAATAATATCAGTAGCTAACTATACTAAAGACAGGACATGGCATCGTATACTCTATGGCCTATCTCTAACTTGTATCCGTTCTCTTACATCGGAGCAGCAAATTGAACACGAACGAAGCACACATGATCGGTAGACACGCGGCGAGAGAAAGAAAGCCGACAGGAAGACGTCACAGAACTGAGGAGAGGCTGCGGAGAGCATAAAGAGGAAACGTCTAACCTAGAGCTTCTCCCCTTCTCGCAGCCTGGACTGGAGGAGGAGGGAGAGAGGGGGGGCAGGTTGCATAACGAAAAGACGTCTAACCTAGAGCCTCTCCCGCTATCTCTGCAGCCTGGACTGGAGGAGGAGGGAACAAGACAAGGGTGGCGAGGCGTTGCCCATAACGAAAGACGTAACGCTAGAGCCTCTCCCCTTCTCAGCAAGCCTGACTGAGGAGGGTTAGGAGGGAGAGAGGTGGGAGGTTGCATAACGAGGAAGAACGTCTA
>NW_014577399.1:210954-212834 GCF_000485595.1 Priapulus caudatus
CCCATAGCAAGCAATTAATGTCAGGAACACAATATCAAATCGTCCAGGTTTTTTGGATTTTTAACTAGTTGAGAAACAACCTTATCAGGTAAGAATTTGACGATACGTTTACGTTCCGGTTAGTTCTTACTTTTAATGTAAAAAATGGCAACAAAAATTGTAAAAATTTTACCATAGAAAATTCGTTACCTAGTCAATTTAAATGCGAACCCTGAACGTGTAAACAGAAAGGATTGTTTTTATCTCAGCACAGTTACGAAACTTATGACGGACTTACCTATAGTCACATACGGCTAGCAGTTCACTTGACGGTATATCTAACGGGAAAGGTGAATGCTTCAGCCTTCTATCTGTAAAATGTCGAATGACGGAGGCAATGTAAATATACATTATCAAGAAGCTATTGGTGAAAGTATTGGCATGCAGTCGAACAGAACAGCAAATACACGCGTAAAATTTACCTGCACTTATTTATGAGTAAAAATTACATTTCAGATAATATGAAACACATTCTTTACGCTATTCCCCTATAGTAGCGAAAGCAGCAGCAGCAGCAGCACCTCCAGCGCCACCGCCACTGCCGCCGTCACCGCCACCACCAGCAGCAGCAGCAGCAGTAGCAACAACAACAACAACAACAACAACGATAAGAACAACGACAACGACGACACCAACAAAAGTTAATAAGTACAGTGTATTATATAGCAGAATCACACGCCAGCCACACACACATTGCAGCTTATGGCCCTGTCACACATTGACGATTTAGCCAGCGTATGCCCGACGTATCAAAATTTCTCTAAAACGCTGGCATACGCTGAACTATCGATGTTTTTTTCAATTTTGGTCGTATACATAGCGTATTCATAACGAGTTGGACGTATACATAACGTATTAGTAACTTATATAGAACGTTTTGATAACTTATAGATAACTTATGCCAACGAATGCTTAGCGTGTTGCCGGCGTTCACAATTCTTATGTTCAACGATAGTCTTACTTATGCATAGCGCGCGGCAGCGTATCGCCGACGATCACGTGTCGTAGACTATAAAAAGGCTGCCGCTCGACGATTCAAATCATAACCGCACTAGACATCGCAGTATCAACATCACCGTCGCAGTATCATCATGCCAATACAATTTTTATATACGAATTCACCTAAACGCTGCCAATACGCCATTATACGGTAGCTGTAAATTTGAAACACGTTCAGTAAGTTCTGTGGTCGTCCGGAACACGTCAAACACGTCAAATACGTCTACATACGTCAATATGCGTTGGAGATAAGTTACACATAGGTTCAAAGCACGTACGTTACTCATAGGTTAGAAATAGGTTTTGGGTACGCTAGACATTATCTCGACGTATTTCGACTTATGAGTAACGACTTATCGACGTACGCCATGCAGCGTATTCGCCAAATTTTTCATACGTCGGCATACGCTGGCTAAATCGTCAATGTGTGACAGGGCCATTACTAAAGCGAAGGTGAAAACCTACATATACGCGAACGCTCATCACGTGAGAGTGTGACCTCACATAACCCGTATTATGTAGTATCACAGAGCACGCTCGTAGCGTCTGAAACGGCTGTATTGCCGTAGGCACTCTTCTGGTAACTATTTGGCTATTCCGCGCTTGTAGAATGGTAACTCGGTGAAACGACTTGAAACTGGTAGCAACAGGACCGCCAGCTTTTATATTATAGCTTTAATAGCACTGTGGCGTGACCTTGCGTTAGTAGAAGAGAAAGCTGGAAGCTGGGACACCAGGGACAGATGCTGCAAGGGAGAGAGAGAGAGAGAGAGAGAGAGAGAGAGAGAGAGAGAGAGAAGAAGAAGAAAGAGAAAAAGCGAGAGCGAGATAGAGAGAGAAAG
>NW_014577399.1:213350-219630 GCF_000485595.1 Priapulus caudatus
AGAGAGAGAGAGAGAGAGAGAGAGAGAGAGAGAGAGAGAGAGAGAGAGAGAGAGAGAGAGAGAGAGAGAGAGAGAGAGCGTAGAGAGAGAAAGAGCGAGAGCTAGCATTGTAAACATTCTGTAAGCGTTCTCTACGTATAAGCTGTCGCGATTTATTTTGCTGGAAAATATTTTTCCCAATCCCAACAATACATGAATTGCGCAAAATAAACGCGCAGAGGAATTCAAACACGCATGAAATGCGATACTTTACGCAGGGAGCTATTGTTATGGCTTTTGATCCTGTATTTAAATCCTTTACCGATATATATATATATTTAAACCGAACGTTTCTCACTGGGTGTATACAATTGCAATGATCCGTGGGAGCGGCCACGGTCACATTTACATCGCCATGAATCGAGCCCATAATTATATATTATGCATATCGATATAATCACGTATAAATATGTAAAATATAGCTTTTAGACGTGCACTATTACAGTGAAAATAATATGTGCTGGATGGCCTGAATACGGCAAGCGTATGCAACTGATCGTAACACGTATTATGAGTGATGAGGTGTTGATAGCATTTATTAACTAGATCGAGTGCACTCACGGAGTGCATACCTCCGCCAGCGACATACGCCATACGCCATACGACTCACGAACACACGAATAACCCACGATATACGCCAGCGTACTGACATGTACACGCTCCCATGTAACATGTATGTCTTACGAGCTGGCTCGCCGCTCGCTGCTGGCTGCTGCTGACTGCTGCTGGAGCTGGCTGTGGCTGGCTGGCTGGCTGGCTTGACTCGACGGCTAATATCGATCGCGCGAACACACGAACACGTTAACACACGTACACACGAGAGCGAAAACATAACCTCCTCCAACTCCGTTGGGCGGAGGTAATAAGGGTGAGCATACAAGGACGCCCTGTCAACATGGCGAATATAATCCGTTATAGATCACCTATACGCTATTTTCAATATAGGAAATTATCATACGTATAGTGTTTAACCCACGATTACAATAGTAGTATATAAAAGAACAACTAGTGGTCAAGTATGCTAATCTACACCAATCCTATACATGTTCGCAACTATGTTGTCATGTTTCATTCGCATTTATAATATATAATGGTCAGGATATACAGTGGCCAACTAAAACAGACCATTCTTTGTTAGATTCCAGGCATTTCCTGTGTGCGATTGAGAGGGTAAATTACAGATGAGTGCCCCTACAGCATTACAATTAGAGTCTCACCGTATTTGCATGATTGCCACTTTCTGTTTAGCATAATGGCCAGGTAGCAGCTTACAGATTGGTGATAATTTTAGGTATACCGGCTGGGAACCGGGGGCCGGTTGTGAGAAACAAAATTAGTCTCCTAACACTACCCTTTCTTCTCATCTACCGTTGACAGAGTTTTGTTTCGTAAAGTTGTAATGAGATTCGATAAGGTTTTTTTTATTCTCGTAACTTTACGATTTTTCTGTCAGCGGTCTATATGAAAAGTTAATTCTAAAGTTAGGAGGAATTTTGTTACTGACACCGGGCCCCCGTCACTGGACACAACTAAGTACTACTCTACGGACAACAATATAATCATGAACGAAGGTTTTCTAACAGCATACACTCTTGATACAATGGGTACACTTAGAGTTCTAACTGCACATATAACTCATATTTAAAGAATCGTGAATGCATTGATGAATACGATTTGAGTCAGAACTTTAGACGAGGTGAGTTTAGTCACGACTTTAGGCAGGAGAACTTTATTAGCTGTTAAGCAGCTATTATTAATTCGAGCTTTAATTATTTTATATTATATACATAAAAAACCCGTTAAATTCGGAATATGTACGTAGACGTGTACGCGTAATTAATCACGAGAAAGACCTTGGCACGCACGTACACACGCACACACACACGCACACGCACGCACACGCACGCACGCAGGCACACACGCACACACACACACGCGCCGCGCGCGCGCAGCCACACCTCACACACACGCAACGCACAGCCACGCACGCACCACCCACCCACTAGACCCCCACGCACAGACACCACACACGCACACACACGCACAACACACACAACATATACACGCACTACACAGCACACACCAACACACACACACACCACCGGCTAACAGCACGCAGCAGACAACACAGCAGCAAAGGCGACATAGATTCAAATTAAATGTGATCGATGACGCCCCGTTATATTTCAATAGCTTTAGTGTTTCCCACTCGCCTTATTTTCCTCGTTTTTTAAATACTGAAATCGCGATTCACTCGCCGAGCAAAGAAAGCTCTATACTCTATAGCATCTCGCAAAACACGAATACAAGAACTCAGGCGTCTGCTCTGTCTCGCTGCAGCTGCAACGGATAGTAACATGCCCAGAGGCACGTCGCTAATGCATGGTGTGGCCCCAATACACACATTCCCACATGGAAAGTGTTATATCTTTCCTCGGCTCTGACACTGTTTACTCTAACCCAAGCGTCGTCGTCGTCGTATTTTGTGTGTGTTGTGGGTGTGTTGTGTGTGTGTGTGTGTGTGTGTGTGTTGCGTGCGTGTTGTTGTGTTGTGTGTGTGTGGTGATTGTGTTGTGTGTGTGTGGTGCGGTGTGCGTGTGCGTGTGCGTTTTCGTCTCTCTCTCTCTCTCTCTTCTCTCTACCTCTGCTCCTCTCTCGTCTCTCTTCTTCTGCTCTCTCCTCTCTCTCCTCATGCTTCATTCTCTCCTCTTCTCTCGCTCTCTTCTCCTCTCTCTCTCTCTCTCTCTCTCTCTCTCTCTCCTCTTTCTCTCTTTCTCCTGTCGCTATCGCTCTTCTTCTCCCCCCCCCTTTCGCCCGCCCCGCCCCCTTCTCTACTGTCTGTCTCTCTCCTCTCTCTTCTGTCTATCGCTCTCTCCTCTCTGTCCTGCTCTCTCTCTCTCTCTTAGTCTGTCTATCGTTCCTCTCTCTCATGCAGCAAGCGCTGCATCGCGTTATTTTTAATGATGGATGCACGTGCTATTCTCAGTTCTCAGTTCTCGGGTAAATACATTTCAGACACACACACGCGCTCATCTACACACATCCAGATAGAAACCACGTGCGTAGCGTACCTTATTACATAAGATCAGGAAGATCTTACACAACTAACGCACGCGTGTAGCTTTATTTTAGGGTGCTATTACCAGGAGTACACGAATAGAGCAGTATAACTATTATCTACACACACAGACACGCACGCACGCACACATACACACAGAGACACACACAGACACACACACGCATGCACAGACACACGCACGCATGCACACGCACGCATGCACACACACGCACACGCCCGCGCGAGCGCACGCACGCACATACAGATAAATATATACGTGTATATATTACATACTGTAGTATATTATAGTTATATATAGAGTAGTATCTCCATTCACGTACTTGCTATCCTATCTGGATGCGTATAGGGCCTACTCGCTGTTGGCCTCTTATGCAGTTTCACACTTTCGCGTGCACTTGACGGTGCGTGGCCACTCCACTCACTCCACTCACTCCACTCACTCCTTCCTTGCACACACGACCGGCCAAGCAACGGTTCACTTTCGCCCCAATATGCATGCGTGCCCAGAGAAACCGGGTCCACGCAGCTAATTAGTAAATACCCTGTATATTGTTAGGCAGTAATGAATAGAGCGAGTAAGCAATGGATGCGGCTGCATTGTTCTACGAGCGGGATAAAGATAAAGGATCACCTGTGTCTACGCCCAGAATAGTAACTCTTCGTTTGAGGAAGATAATTAAAGCATTACCCTGATCCGCCCGACGCTCTGCATAATTAAGGGTATAGTCTCCCGCTACAGAGTAACTTGTACAATACTAATCAAAGCGCGTGTGTTTAGACAGTGAACAGCTAATGTAGCAATGCCCCGTTAATATATATAAACAAATATATAATATATACAAACAAATTGGGTAGCACATTAATTATTGCAGCGGGATACACGACTGACCACGCGTGCATACAGGAGTGATGAATGTGAATACATAATAGATGAATTCGATGCATAATGCATGCATATATTATGCTAATGATGTCAACGTTTTTACGATCACTTAGCAAGCGCTGGTGAGTTAAATGTCTAAACACCGGTAAACGGTGAGTGTATGATCATATAGAAATACACACACATGTAGCTTGGCACGGTAGTACGGTGGTCCCCCACTTTATCGAGTCTCGGAACATCGCTTAAACGACATATACTGTTGAAAAACAATCCTCACGCGCGTAGTTACGTGTTCACCGCTTAATCGGGACATTTTCGTGATTCCCGACCCGTCCCGATAAAGCGGGGACCACTGTAATATCATACGTCTCCGTAAATAAACAGAGTGAAAGCTCGTGGATAGCTTGGAAGAGGTGATGTCTTAAATGGTAAGCGAAAATGGTAACGCGTATATTCGATTCTCGCGCTCACTGGGGCGACAGTATGCACGCACGTTACGCATTTTACAATAGAAAATTCGTCACGTAGTCAATTTAAGAAGTAAGAACGCATTTTTGGAACGAGAAGGCTTTCACACAGACACTGTAGCCTGTACGATGCGCAGTTACCATGCACGCAGCGCGGTATCATATATGCAAACGAAACTACCCAGTTCATTGCCGGTCCAGATGTGATCCAAACCAAGGTCGTAACACCCTACAACAAATATATCCCAAACTCCCCACTGGCCAACACAAATGGACGTCTGTCTATCTACTAAAATCTCTACAAGGAAACATCAACACATCTCGACACGCGCCCCGCATTCGTTATGTAAATATTTCTTGGGTCCCCATTGCAATTTTGGAAGGTCTGGAACTGACAAATATTCGCCCAGGATGCGACCAACAGAGCATGAAAGATGTATTGGGGCTTTCCAAACACTCTGCATTCTAACGCGGTGTGCTGCAGCAAAGTCAAGTCAACTTATCACGGCTACGACCCGACAACGCCTTTCTCTCCATTTTTTGTAAAAAATAATTCCTTAAATCCCGACCTACCCCAACGGTAACAAGAGAAACGCAAACAACAATTTACAGCTACTATTCGTGAAGGTAGAGACAGGTTTTATAAATACGGCGAGTGTTTTTACGTGGCCACATAAGCTTTACCGCCTCCAACCTCGACTGCCCAAAAAAAGACAAGCCTTTTCGGAAGGTGCCAACAAACACTATTAATTACCTCCTAACGGTAGAAAACAGCGGATTCTTTCGTCCGCTTCCATACAAACACACCCTGCAAAAAACCAGTAACTTTTTTTCACGAAACGCAAGCTTAACCGCTTTCGCGAAATATAAATAATGTAAGCCCGAAAGATAAAATCTTACTTTGCGCTAGACAACTCACGTACTTTCACATCTTGTGCACTGCAGGTCCGTCCAGGCAACACAATCCAATCCAACGGCGGGTATCAACTGCTATTCGGGACGATTAGTGACGACTTTAGCAAAGTCATGCAACACTCTCTCTCTCTCTATCTTCACACTTCCCAAACTTGACTCCGGAATAACAGCTGCAGACGAAAATGTGCATCGCACTGCATCGACGATCGAGCAGACAAGCCTAGCTATTGTAGTACAGTTCTAGAACTGGGTGAGATTGTTCGAGCTAGCATCGATCACGGGGCGGGCCAGTGTGTGACATACACACTCATACACTCGCACACATACACACTCATACACTCGCACACATACACACACGCGCGCGCTCACAACACCTCAGTGCCGAACGTTCTGCGCTGTGGGGGCACTAGCGTCAAACTGTGAACATTAGTGCTCCTGTTTATACTGCTACTGCTGCTGGTGGTGGTTGTGGTGCTGCTGCTGGTGGTGGTTGTGGTGTTGCTGCTGGTGGTTGTCGTGCTGCTGCTGGTGGTGGTGGAGGTGGTGCTGATGATGCTGCTACTACTACTATTGCTGATGATGTTGCTGCCGCTGCCGCTGCCGCTGCTCCTACTGCTGCCGCCGCTGCTGCTGTTGCTGCTGATGCTGCTACTACTGCTCTTTCTGCTTCTGGTACCGCTGATAATGATGACGCTGCCACTGCACCGCGCGTAAGCGGTTTCCCTGACCACATGCGTCTGCTGCCAAAACAGAACTGAACCACATACACAATGCTATCTATAGTTGTGGTCATGATCAGTAGGCCTACTGGTGGTCAGAATACACTCTACTCAGTCAAGCAGTAGCACAGCCTTTGTGTGGCCAGCTAGCAGCTGCAGCAGCAGTAGCAGTATCAGT
>NW_014577399.1:220326-221649 GCF_000485595.1 Priapulus caudatus
ATATATAGTATATAGTAATACTGAACTAAGAAATCTTCCCGTATATCTGCACTCACCTGAACCAATGCATCTTCCCGTATTTCTGCATGCACCTGGAACAAAGAATCTTCCGGTATATCTGCACGCTCATAGACCAAGGAATCTTCCGGTATTTCTGCACGCTCCTAGACCAAGGAACCTTCCAGTATTTCTGCGTGCAAAGAAAACGATATATATATATATACATACATACATACATACATAAATGCACCCACCTCGATAGCTTACAGAAGAGGGGCAAAGATTAGTTTAAAATGTGTACTTCTAGCTTCATGTATATATTGTAAATCATGTAATACTATAGAATTGTACAGACACCAAACCCTGACAATTGAAGAACACTCCTCTTTACGTAGTACCTGGCCGAAGCATACCTATGATTTAAAGCTAACACAGTTGGCAAAGGTTAAGCGACTGACAAATAATCGAACCATTTCGTACATCTCAAAAACCAAACACCTCTGACCATCTGCGCTGCTGCTTCTCTCGCTAACAGTTTTTAGCTAAAAAAAGAAATCCACACCTCCGCAGGGAAAGTTACAACGTGCGAAAGAACATCCCCAGATCCAACATCTGTTATTGTGAGCAAACCTCTCTCAGAGAGAAACCCAATGCGGAGTCAGGGTAACGGCGTCATCGATATAGATACAGCTGCAAAGGACACGCTTCTCAATATAAACTAACAATATCTAACGTGTTGTAACCCTGCTACGGAGGGAACACTGAATAAATCAAATTACTCGGCAAATAAACAAAATGAAAACCCGATATGTTCACCCACGCGATTCCTTAAAACCGTCTAAAATGTAGCCAGTCGCGGAGATTACTGAATAAATCAAATTACTCGGCAAATAAACAAAAATGAAATCCGAATATGTTCACCCATGCACGCGATTCCTTAAACTGGCTAAAATGTAGCCAGACGAGTGTATATGTCTTTGTTTTTAGTTACGTAAACGTTACTATAGGGCTAAGGGGTACCGCCCTGGGTGGTAGCAGACCCATTCAAGGAGGGACGGCAGAGCTAACATGTCTCTCAGCTTAGCAAGATAAACAGTGAAATTAGATAACAGTCTATGACGTAACCAATGAAGAGGTGCGGACAAATGAATGGGATCAGAGCTCTAATAGGATGCGGACAAATGAATAGGGTGCAAAATTGTACTACAGTATACCATGCTACGCTATGCCATACCATACCATACCATACCATACCATACCATACCATACCATACCATACCATACCATACCATACCATACCATACCATACCATACCATACCATA
>NW_014577399.1:221961-225593 GCF_000485595.1 Priapulus caudatus
CATCACTGCAGATGTCGTGCCGATAATCGGTGCGCCCGGTAAGCGTGATTTTTCCCCTAGGTCAATCAAGAACATAGGGCTCTAGTGAGCGCTGCTATTGGTTGAGCTTGTTTCGTCGCTCAATGACGTCACAGTGTCGTTATATTCATAGCACATCCAAAATTCATAATTCCAATATGCCTCAATAGCCTAGCGAGTACAGGACGCAATTCAAGGCTGAAAGAAATCCCCTGAAGAAGGCGGAATCCCATCCGTTTTTTAATTCTTTTCCTGTTTTCTGTATTTTTCTATCTTTATCCGTTTAACAATTTTTTTCCAATTAACGCAAATATTTACATGATTTATTTACAACATTTTAATAACAACAATTAAAAATTGATTTTTTTTATATATTTTTTAAAATATGGTTTGGGTTAGGGTTAGGGTTAGGGTTAGGGTCACAATGCAGTGAATGCACCATAAAACATGAGTTTGAGGCACGTGATTTGTATCAACCAATTGCAGCGCTCACTAGAGCCCTATGTTCTTGATTGACCTTCTTTTTTTTAGGGTTAGGGTTAGGGTTAGGTTTAGGGTTTAGGTTAGGTTAGGGTTAGGGTTTTTTTTTTTTTAAGTGCCTAGTAGTCATATCCTAAGTGCCTAGTAGTCATATCCTAAGTGCCTAGTAGTCATATAATATCGCACTAACTGCCGGGTGCAAAAATCACGCGTGCGGGGGCACGTGGAAGTGAAGCTGTGTGATTGTGCGCAAATATCTTTTACACAATGACACGGTTGCGCCATCTCTCGGGAGAAATAATTTAAATGCGATAAGATATGCGATTTCTATATCTATACTATATCTAAACTATATCTACGATATTAAAAAGTCCATTTAACCCTTTTCGTCCACATTACTACAAATTCAGAGCAATTCACGTCTATGCTATAATACTCGTGTCTATCTTTCATTATTTCTGCTCCTCGTAGCTGGTGCTATAATCAGGGTAAATGAGTTAATTACTGAGGGACACAATGCACACCTGTGACCAGGCTGGGATTCGTATACATCACACCCATCAGTCCGAAGACCAGAGAGCTGAACAACAAACCGCAGCTGGCTTCTTAGATCAATAAATTGCGCCCTAGAAATTTGCATAATCTGGCGCTATTCTGAAAATAACGCAAAAAATCCAAGTAACGATTTACTGGTCTACTAATATCTTTCTTTCACCATACGCAAATATAAAGTATACATATCTATGCAATATATATATATATATACAGGTATGTATACAGCAAATATGTACGCATAATTATGTTCATCGTAAAATAATTAGCTAGTGTACACGCAATCCTAACATCTCGACTTTGAGATTAGATGGACCTTTGGGGGTGAGCTCGATGAATCAAAGGATATAAAATCTGGTTTATAAACTGTAGCATACGTACGACGCCTACTGGTTATTTTTCAGCGTAGCTGCATGCACTCCTTCAGGAACGCGACTACGCAGCTAGAAACTAATATAGAGTAATGCTTTCATGTTATTAAATATTTATTTAGTCGCTATTTGCGAATTATCCTAAATACACGCTCCTAAGTGATGACATTTTTAGTACATATCTAGACATTAGCGCCAACCTATCTACATACCAATAGCAGAGATAGTTTCACAGCACTAGGTATGACTCCCGTAGTTTGCTCTTAACAATGACAACGTCATCATTGTGACGACAGCCACAGAGCGTCCTTCATTCATTAGCGTACTGTAGGGATGTATACAGGTTACTCTCCTACCCCCCACCCACACACACACACACATGCAATCAATATATGGCTGCATCCCTACACCTATATAGAAGCGACAGGTGTGTTCTTCCATCGACATTTTGCTTGTGGATCGATTTAGCGCGGGTACCTGCGAGTGAGAGAGAGCCTGGCAATACACGGCAGTCATCGGTAAGAGAGGCAGCATAGTAGTAGTAGTAGTATAGTACTACCTATCGTACTACAGCATGATTACGTCATACAAAATATAACATATGTGTCCTAACTGTATATATATATAGATATTATGTACATATATAGTCGTCGACGTAAGACATGCGTCTAAACAGAGGAATTGCTCCGACCTGTGATTGGAGGATGAAAATAGACCCCGCCCACTCCCGCCGCATATGCTATTAATATTATGCTATGACCGGTAGGAACGTGTACTATAACTATCATATAGAGCGAACGATTTGAGTTACATTTCTAAAAATTCTAGCTATTATAGACACATGTCTTAGCCTTAATCTCTGTGAATTTTGAGTATTGAAGCACGATTAGTCTAATTAATTAGCAAATATACACGCGCGGCTATGACCGGTGAAACGAAACATCACGAATTCTATTTTTATCCTCCAATCACAGGTCGGAGCAATTCCTCTGTTTAGACGCATGTGACGTAAGGCAGTTTGTATGATATCGCCGCGTGAAATTATGTGCACTGGTGAATTGTGAGTGAATAGTAGTGCAGGATATTACTCACACAGGACACAGCTTTACTGGTAAGGTAAATATTACAAATATTAGTGATTTGATGTCTTACAACGTAAATTTAATTAATGTAATAAATACTAAATTGTAATTCGTAAAATAACAGCGTCCCTCAAAATACTGGAAATTGTGAAGCGATACAAATACCTTATCACAATCATTATATCTATGCATCAATCTGTATTATTGTACAGTATTTGTACAGTACAGAACTGTATTTATCATTGTATCAATGTATCAATCTATGTATGTGAATATACATGTATGTAATCTATGTGGCAACTAAACTTCCATATATAGGCTATCACGCTTGCTGATTTCGAATACTTTCGACAGTTGACACCCTATGACTGCAACGCCAGTGTACCACGTTCATGGAATATTGCTAGAACCTTATTAACGATATAACCAAAGTACAACATTCCTAGAAGAGCGTCAGATTATAAAAATTGCTAGGGCACAATTTATTATATCTACAACATTCCATCAACGTTACGGAAAAGTTTTGCGTTGGCTATACTGTCAGAACGGAATCCATACATATACAGCTAGAAACATGGCACCCTGATAGATATTCACTCATCATTTTCTCACACACACATGCCACTATCTTCCACTAGAGCGGAGAAATACCATGACGTTTGCAGCAACATCTTCCGCCCCCCTTTCTCTCTACAATTGACAATTCTCGCTTGTAGTGAAATTCAGCTAAAATTACAATTCCGGCGGAAAAAACGCGTTTCGCTTGCAGACGATGTCGTACTTCGACCGTAACCGATCTCTGGAAAATCTTCCAAGTCTATCTAGGAGCGGACCTGTCCCGAGAGAAGGTCGCAATCTTGACCATCTTCACATTGACCCTGGCTCTAGCAACCATGGACCTTTTAACAGCACAGCTCCTGCTAGCGTGTATACCCACGGCAGACATGCACCAACGGGAGCACCCGTGTCACCAAAGGACCAGAAGAAGGGGTCATCGTATTTTGATGTATGCAAGTTCACCCTCGGATGTCACTTACTTGCGTGCTCTCATTCTCGCTGTCTCTCCCATCTCTTCCCTCTCTCTCTCTCTCTCTCTCTCTCTCTCTCTCTCTCTCTCTCTCTCTCTCTC
>NW_014577399.1:225693-228193 GCF_000485595.1 Priapulus caudatus
CTCTCTCTCTCTCTCTCTCTGTCTGTCTGTCTGTCTCTCTCTCGCTTTTGCTCTCGCTCTCCTCTATTTCTCACTCTTACGCTCTCCCTCTCTCTTTCTCTCTTTCTCGCTTTCTCTGTGGATCTTGGTTTTGGTCCCTCTCTCTATCTGGCTTGGCTTTTACCTCCCGCCTCCCTCCCACTCTCTCTCATCATCTTTCTTCCCCTTCCTCCCTCCCTCTCTCATTTCATTCATCACTCCCCCTCTCCCTATTTTCTCAGTCTCTCTCACTTTTCGTCTCGTGCAAGCTCTTTTTTAATTTCAGTAACATGACTATCAGTCTATATCACTCAGTGGTGCATTTTTTTTATATACATCGTAACTTAGATGTCTCCATCCACTGCTGATATTGGCTTAAAGGTCACGAAATCACGAAGGACTCCTTGATCTAATTGCCAATTATTTTATATAAAAAACTTTTCCTTAACGCCAGAGTAAAATATAACTTTACATTTAAAGTCCAGGGTCGTTCTATCCATGCCGTGAAAAAAAATATGACTCCTGAATGCAAGGGCCATCTATAAGAATTAATTAAATAATCATTACCTAAATAATGTTACATCAACATTTTGTAGCTGCACGAGTTTGTACAATAATAAAATTTAAATTTTATGTTTTTGTTACCATTTTTTTGTACACGTAAGACTTACTAGGTGTATCTTTTCGATCTAGCTTCATGATCAGCTCCAAATGTACAAGGAAGAGATTGATAAGAGAGATAACCTGATCTCTCAGATTACAAGGTTAGTATATATAACATGCAAACGTCACAACTAGGGTATCCTGTTTACTCAATCAGCTGATTGTATAACAGCCATTAATCCACCTGATTTAGATGATCCATTGAGATTTAGCACGAATAGTGCAACTAAAGAAAAATTATTGCCCACACTTGCATATTGATGTTTTGTACACAGCATAAAAAACCCTGTATAAAACACGTTTTAATTTCAAGCTTTTCACCTGGAAACAGTTATATAAAGGTAGGAAATGCAAGGATGCAGTCTGTTCCTGCAGAATACTACAGTATTCTGTGCTGATATACCATACGTTATTTTTACATTCCCTGGTGCATGCATACTCTAGTTTTCACTAGTTTTCTATAGTTTTCTAATATTGGATATTTATTAATTTATGAATCACCCCCCAATCCTCCACTGTTGATTGATCTACACTTTTTTGATTTCATGTGACAATTTTTAAGAATCTAACTATCACGCAAAATGATAGTTACCTCTATAAAGGGTAATGAATTCTATACAGAAGACAATGTCTTCAACACAAAGTGAAAGAATACCTATATTACGTGTGGAGGTCAACCCCTCATGTCCCCGTGTATAGAATCCATCAACTTCACACCTTGAATTGCGGCCGAAAACTTAAATGCAGCAATATTCTAAGGACATGGCCCTCTGCAGTAAATTATCCTGTTTTCAAACTCCATATAGGATCCTGCAATATCGGGATATTACAACCCCTCGGTTGACGTGCTCTCTAGATCAGAGACTGGGACACTTCAGATGAAATGTGATAAACTGCAAAGCGAGGTAAGTTGTGTTGCTACTACGCATGGCATCCACGTTAGCACCCTAGCTGCGTTTCAGCATGTAAAAAGCCCCAACTGTGCATGGCTGCTGCAACAACAGTCCATCAAAACAGCTCCACAACAATCCCATCATTTAGAATTTTCACCATATATACTTATGAAGCAATGTTGGCAGCCTATAGTAATTATCACAAATTTTCCCTGCATACGTAATCTCATACCAGTAAAGAGCAGAAATGTGAATCATTCTAGAATTTTCATCATGCTTGCAAAGCAATGTTGGCAGCCTATAGTAATTGTCACACATTTTCCATACATACTTAATCTCATACAGAGCAGAGGTACCAGTACATGTGAATCATTTGCATTGTTTTCCCCGACCAGCTTATAGAGGCGGAGTCGCGACTGCTAGAGACGGAAGCCGCCGTTAAGCGCCACCTGGCGGAATTGGAATCGGTGCGTCACACGCAGACGTCCCAGCACGCTCTCATACAGTCGCTCCAGCAGCGGCTGGAGGACAGCGAACAGCAGATCAAAAGCTTTCGAAACATCCAAGGTCGCGGAGAGGTCGCCATCTTGTCCATGCAGCAGGAGAACAAGGAGAAGCAAGAGAGCATCTCGAAACTCGAATCGCACCTCAGGCACGTGCTGTTACTGTCTCGGAAATTCGCGAATCGAACATAACTCTCTAGTCATACGAAAATCTACTGAATATGAGAAAAACTGGTATCGTTACCATGATTCCACTACAATAAATATTGAACTAGACAGAGGGCACTCAAAGAGAGTGCATACCTCCGCGAGCGTGTAACATGTATACATGTGTATAACAGCTGGCTCTCTGCTGCTGCTGCTGCTGCCTGGACGTTCTAAGGCAAGCTGCTGCTGCCTGGACATTCTAAGGCGAGCTGCTGC
>NW_014577399.1:233193-234629 GCF_000485595.1 Priapulus caudatus
TTTGTGACTAACAAAATAAGTTATAAATTTCAGTACCGTGCCTTCCTTAAAAAGCTGGCCGATGTGATTGGTATGGATCAGTTCATTGGAGAATTGGACATCGATGGCAATGCACTACTAACTAGAGCTGATCAGCTTGTTAAAGCAGAAGGCGATACCGTGTCAAACAAGTCCACACAACTCTACAGTTTGCAGAGAAAGGTGCTGGATTATTATTAAAAGGACGGCTAGTAGATAGTTAAATACGCGTGTCAGAATTTTATATATGAAATAACACATCGTAGAATTACATAGCTGGTGAGTAATATAATTATAAAATGATCGCCTGCTCATCGCGCTTCATCTATGTGATTATGTGATTTCATCAATAGATTATCTATCCACCACAATGCATCATTGTTACACTACTCTTTATATTTACTTGTGCGCAGTTGAAGGGCCTTAAACAGCAGTTGGAGAGCAAGGACCTTCAACTAGAGATGCTGAGAAAGAAAGTGAGCAAACTAGAAGAGAGTAGCACAAGTCGCGTGACCTTGGACAGGGACCGTGATGACATTGAGGCTCGTAACAGACGCCTGCAGAAGGAAGTGGAGAAGATGAGGAAACAGACAATCGACCAGCGAGGCCAGATGTTGGGAATGAAGGCAGAAATGGCCGAGTCCAACAACTGGAAGGTGAATGAATGTTGCTGTATTATTAAATATTCTATAATAAATTATATAAATATAATATAAATTAATATACAAATTAATAAATAAATAAATATATATATAATATATAATAATTCCTAATATAGCCAGCTGTCATGTGTGTACATATAAGAATTAAGTATAATTGTAGTCCAGAGCCCAGAAGTACAACCGAGAAGATATGATCAAATGCAGCATTAAGGGAATTCACTCACACCACTGGAAGAATCAGACAACGACAGGCTAAAAAAAAGGCAGCGCAATTTCGACCGCGATACGGTCAATCTTTTCAAACCAAAATGTTCGGAATAAGCAAAGCTCATCTCCACAATACAAAAAAAGAGGTCTGCTCTAATTCTGTCGTGTCTGATGTGTCAATTGAATCGCAGGGTAGACAAAGTCCGAGATAGAGCAGACGGACATGGAGGGAAACCACAGAGCCGCACAGGCAGAGAATGCTGTGCACAGCTTCTCAAACGAAGTGCGCAACGTCAAGGCTTCGCTTTGAGAGAAGTTGACACGCGCTAGGGAGCGCCCAGTATTGGAGGAACCTTAACATGCTCAGAAGAGTCATCCCCTCCATGAAGACATCTCACAATAAAGTCGAAAAAAGTAACATAAAATGAAGAATAGATAATTAACGAACCCCAAAACCGTTTAACATAGAATATATGCCAGAAAAAGTCGCGCTAGATAAACACCTAACTTCGGCAGAAAACCCAGAAAGAACTAAAGGGAACGCTTCCC
>NW_014577399.1:234840-241854 GCF_000485595.1 Priapulus caudatus
TTTTAGTTTTTATCGCTATAGCGATCGTACATATTTTTATTTATTTTATATGTTTTTATCATATATATTTATTGTATATATTTTTTAGTTCTTATCGCGATGGCTATCGTAAGCATGACGAGATGCAGCTTTAGTAATGCGCTTACAGCTTTCAGGAGCGGCTACCTAGTTTTGGTTGATGTAAAGCGATAAAACTCACAAATTAATTGTATGCTGAGACCTATCTATCTATCTGCTTGTCTGTCCATCCATCCATCTATCCGTGTATCTATCTATGAGGAACGTCTGGCACAATTGGAAAGAT
The DNA here is from genome assembly GCF_000485595.1 of Priapulus caudatus. NCBI lineage: Eukaryota > Metazoa > Priapulida > Priapulimorpha > Priapulimorphida > Priapulidae > Priapulus > Priapulus caudatus. The sequence continues at coordinate 235,145 of NW_014577399.1, forward strand.
GTAAAATTTTGATGCCTAATTAAGACGTCAATCCAATAGATTCTCTGATATTAACAATAAGTGCAATCCACAGACATACACCCCTTACCTATTTCAACTTGATTGTTACATCACGAAAAAGACAGCGTTGCTACACTCGTTGTCTTTATGGATATATATAGGAGGTTGTGCCGCATCCTCCCCTGGATGATCCAAGACTGGCCTACAGAATGGGGAGCCCCACACGACGATACAGATATCCCTCCCCTTCGCCTTCATTGAGGAAGAAGGACAACAGATCTTATTGAAAGGCTTTCGGCAAGAAACGAGAAGAGTTCAAGAAGATGACGAGACAAATCATGTGTGTTACCATCTGTGTCCTGCATCCATCTAAATCTATATCTGTATCTGTATCTATCTGTATCTGTATCTGTATCTATCTGTATCTGTATCTATCTGCATCTATGTATCTGTGTGTCCATCTGTATCTTATTGCAATGCTATAGCTGTTCTTTGTGTCCATTACACTCATCAGTTCACTATTCATTAGTACCCCCAAGTCCCAATTCCTATTGTTTGTAACAGCTGCTCTCTCATGATATATCGTGCCTGAATCGCACTGAGGACAGTGTGTCCGTTATCTTCCTAGTTCAGAGGAGAGAGGTTCACATTTTTCTTCACCTCTAACTAATTTTGTGCATAGTTGTTTGATATAAAGGAAGATTTTTTCACAATATAAACGATGAGTTTATACGATTTTTTACTACTTTAAAAATGAATTTCCAATAGATGGCTATGTATGCATGTGCCGGTCCATACAATTATATTATAGTGTTACGTGATATTGGTTCAGCATATAAACAGGAGTCTATCAATAGGTTGTCTATTGATAGACTCCTGATATAAATACATAGCAAACATATCTACATGCCACATACAGGGCATGAATGATCTTTTGTATCGTTGTGGTGATACAGATGGTACAAAGAGCATATTATGACTATCAGACTTCATATATGCTCTTAATGCTACCACTGATTAATAAGGTATATGCCACTACGTGGTGGTTATGCCCTTATTTTTACAAAGGAGAGTAGTCTTTTGGAATCATATCTACACTAGAGTAAGATTATATGCATGTAAATGTGGTGGCGTGATGAAATGTTATGTTAATGTTATGAACTCTAACGCCCTTATTTTTCCATAAAAAGAAAATTTATTGTGATAACAGTGAACAAATAACATCAGAATATGTTTGACATTGTGCAGGCCCGTACCCAGCTTTATATTGGGGGGGGGTTCGTTTTTAGATGTTGGCAATTTGTGAGGGCGAGAAGCGACCGAGCGAGGGAGCATAGCGACCGAGCGGGGGGAGGGTGTGGGAGGGGGTATCCCCCCTCCCGCACGATGGAGATTTTGCAATTATTACACTAAAATGGAGCGATCTGGTGCATACCTGAGGTGAAATTCTTGCAAACTTTTTTTTGCTCGGGGGGGGGGGTTGTGCAAACCCCCCGAACCCCCCCTGGCTACGGGCCTGCTTTGTATTATACTAATTGTTAGTCTAGTTCATTTGATTTTTGTAAATGCATCTTTATTGTACTTTCATATTGTGCATCCGAGTATTGGATATTTAGAAGAGTGTACAAACATTATCTGGAAGAATCTAATCTGGCCAGAAATTATCTGGTTGTATTTGGTTATAATCAATAACAAAAAACTTGTAAATTGTGTGATTTGATTAGTATTTCTTCTTGGTTGACAATTGCAAAACCTATTCCATTAAAGCACATTAATGTAGCTGTTACCAATGCATTAACTTCACTTAAAACAGGTCCTACGTTAACTATCTAACACATTACATAATTATTTTCACATGTTAAACGCTTGTTTATATCGCACGGTTGTTTATATCGCACTGGGTGGTATTATATTATCAGGAGGGACATAACATAAATTGTCTATAAAAAATCTGTGACATAATCTATATTAAGATGTTCCTGGTATTACTTATGATGTCTTCTGTGGTGATTACGCAATTAAGTTGCTCTTTAGATGCTTAATTTGCCAAGTTCCTTGCCAATTAGTTGTATGTTTTTTTAAATCATTAAAATGATAAAATCTTGTAAGATTGCCATTTTTATTAATTATTAGTTAAATTATACATATTTCTATATAATATCCAAAGGCAGTATGTGCAATGACAACAAAATAAGCACAGGCATTTAAGTACAAGCATGTTCTCATTTGGTTTTCTGAGCTGAGATGTAAATTTCAAAACCAGGTTTCATTAAATTGTCAAACTTGCTGGAAATCATTGCTTGTAGCACTATGAACAATATAACTCGTTTTCATTATACAAATATCAATAGCAGGTAGTTATAAACTAATCATTTATAGTTATATATATAACGTACTTTTTTAACTATATTTAACCTACCGGTATCCCACTTTGTTAAAAGTTTTTCTCACGGTTGGAATTTCATTTTTTTTCTCACTCGCTTGCGCCCACATTCTCTCTCTCTCTTTCTCTCTCTCTCTCTCTTCATCTCTCTTCTGTCTCCTCGTCTCTGTCTCTGTCTCTGTCTCTGTCTCGCCTCACTTCTCGCTCGGTCTCTGTCCTCTCTCTCTCGTTCTCTCTTCTCTCTCTCCTCTCTCTCTCTCTCTGTCTCTCTCTCTCTCCCTTTCTCTCTCATCGTCTCGTCTCTCTCTCTTCTTCTCGCTCTTCTCTCTCTCTGCTCTCTCTCCCAGCGGCGGCATCTCGCTGTTCTCTGCTCTCTCTCTCTCTCTCTCTTCTCTCCTTGCCGTCTCTCTCTCTCCCTCCTCTCTCTCGCTCTCTCTGGCTCTTCTCTGTCTCTCTCTTCTCTAGCTCGTCTTCTGTCGTCTCTCTCTCTCCTCTCCTCTGCGTACTCTTCTCTCTCTCTCTGTTGCTCCTAGTTTCCCTCCTTACGCCTCTGAGGCGTGCTTGCTTCGTCCTCTGTGCTCTCTCTTCCTCCTCTCCTCTTCTCTCTCTCTCTGCTCTCTTCTCTCTCTCTCTCTCTCTCTCGCCTTTCACTCTCTCTCTTTCTCTCTCGCACGTCTCTCTCTCTCTCTCTCGTCTCTTCTACTCATCTTCTCTCCTTCCTCTCTCTGCTCTCTCTCTCTCTCTTCTCTCCCTCTCTCTCTCTCTCTCTCCTCTCTCCCTCTCTCTCTCTCTTTCTATTTCTTTCTCGTGGCTCTCTCTCTCCTCTCTCTCCTCTCTCTCTCTCTCTCTCTCTCTCTCTCCTCTCATTCTCTCTCTCCTCTCTCTCTCTCTCCGCTCGCTCGCTACTGCTCGCCTCTCTCTCGCTCTCTCTTCTCTTCTCTCTCTCTCTCTCTCTCTGCTCTCTTTCTCTCTCTTTCACTCTCTCTCTCTCTCCTTCTCGTCTCTCTCTCTCTCTCTCTCTCCTCTCTCTCTCTCTCTCTCTTTCACTCTCTCTTCTCTCTTCTCTCTCGTCTCTCTCTCTCTCTCTCTCCTCTCTTGCTCTCTCTCTCTCTCACCCCGCTTCTCTCTCTGCTCTCTCTCTCTCTCTTCTCTGCCAGCTCCTTCTCTCTTCTCTATCTCCTTCTCTCTCTGATCTCTCTCTTCTTCTCTCCTGCTATCTCTCTCCTCTCTGTCTCTCTCTCTCCCCTGTTATCTCTCTCTCCTATATCTCTCTCTCTTTCTCCTCTCTCATCGCTCGTCCTCCCTCCCTCTCTCTCTCTCTCTCTCTCTCTCTCTCTCTCTCCCTCTCTCTTTCTTTCTCCTCTCTGTCTCTCTCTCCCCCTAGCTCTCTCTCTCTCTCTCTCCCCCGCCTCTCTCTCTCTCTCTCCTCTTCTTCCTCTCTTCTCCCCCTAGCTCTCTCCCATTCCCCCTCTGCCTTGCTCAATCTTGAACTAGAAAGCACATCGCAATGTGCTGCCGTACGCACACCTATTCTACATCAATATTTCCAACTACATGCCCAGTATACTAAATAAAGGATCATTTCTTGGAGCTACATGTAACAGTCCACACCGGCCCTATAGTGTAGTGGTTACGGAATAGGTGTTGTCTTGTATCAAGTATCCGAGTTGAACGTTCTTAATCTATGCATGTATCTATGCGTGTATCTATGTGTGTGTCTGTGCGTGTTCGTAAAAGTGCGAAAACTCTAAGTGTTACTAATACTTGTTAGTATAAATACTATGGATAACGTGACTTAGCACAAGTATTAGTATAGGGTTGACAGGTTGTGTTGGGTTAGTTTATTGCAATATATGGATTACACTAAGTTGCCTAACTATTACTTACAGTTACAAACGAACATCTTACTTGTGCTTATAAGTTATAGTTAGATCATACTTGTGCGCATTCAGTCTTGGTGTGTTGTTGTGCAGGCACTTGGAACACTATAACTTACGCACTTGAACTGGGTTGGGTTACGACCGAGATTGATGCATCTCCTCAGCAAAATCCGCAATCAAGATTTCACTTTGACCGCGGCTGCATCGCGCTACAATGTTTTCCCTATGCTAATATACACGGTGGATGGCGCTCGCGTCGCTCGTCGAAATCTGACTCAGTTGCACGTGAGCACGTGCAATATCTCACCAGAGGAGTTATATTTTGTGATGAATCAATATGCATTTAATATGGCTAGGGGGTGCCTCAGCATAGATTTTTGTAATACAATATGATAAGTAGACCTGTGTTTATAATTATAGGAGAGCGCCTTTAGGGTGCAAAACTACTACACACTTTTTTGTTTATAAGAATCGTACTTTTTTTTTGAGCCTCGTGATTCCTAGTAAATCGACATTTTGAGCCTTAAATAATTCTTAAATGGTTCTTAAATAATTGTTGAAAAAATCGACTTATATTTTCATTAAAACTGTTAAATGCGATGGCATGTAAAACGTGGTGGTTGAACGAAAGAGGAAAATGCTAATATCCAATAAAAGAACCAATTAATGTATAATACAACAAGAAAGTAACCCCTCCTTTTCAAAGTATACGCAATTCGTTAAACTACAGTAATATGACTTCTATGCCGTCAATGTCTTCGAGGCCAATATAGTCCTCACTCCCGTCGGGGTAGGAAACGCGATATTTATGTATGTCGTCGTTGAAGTATTCAAGAGTGCCTTCAACCCGCCCATTTTCATAATGAGCTTTCACCCTACGGCCGCAAAATTCAACGTCATAGAATCGGTCATCCTCATTATCAATCCACTCGTCGCCGTCGTCATCGAGTGACAATGTGTGTCTGATGATCGAGCCTCAGCATTATTCTTAAAAAATTCTTACAATTTGGGTAATCACGCCTAGATGATTCTTATAAAAAGAATTCTTATAAACAAAAAAGTGTGTACTTCATCCACTCCCGGCCTTCCCCTTGATTCCTTTGTCCCTCGGACCCTCGCCCAGCCTGCTTCTTCTTCTACCGCCCCTCAGCTATGTTCCCTGCCGCCTTTCCTCAGTGATCTCTTAACAAGCAAGCTATATTATGCATTTTTTCCTCAGTCCGTACAGCACGCCTGAAACGGTGCTCGCGCATCCGCAATATCTAGAGAGAAGAAGAATGTTTTGCGAAAATTATGCATTTAAAATGGAGAGAAGGTATTCTAGCATATATATTTATATGATCACATTCTATCACTAAGCCTCTCTTAAGAAATAGGGAGAGGACCTTGCATGTAAGGTCACCGCTACATCTATACCAGTCAGTACACAAATTGGCTACGTTATTGTATTAGCGTATGCGCAATTTCTCACCAGAAGAGTTGTATTTTGTGATAAATATGCATTTAATATGGTTAGAGGGTATCTCAGCAGTATTTATAATTAGGAGAGCGCCCTAGTCTGTGGGGTGCAAAACTCCTACATCACCCTCTCCCGTCCTTCCGCTTGCCCCCATTGTCTCTCGCTCAGCTTCCTTCTACTTTTACCGCCCCTCAGCTATCTTTCCTGCCGCCTTTCCTTAGTCTCACACCCCTCCCTCCCGCACCAAGCTATATTATGCAGTTTTCTTCAGTCCGTTCCGCACGCCTGAAACGGTGCTCGCGCATGCGCAATATCTCCCGAGAAGAATAGTATTTTATGAAAAAACTGGGCAGGGGTATACATGTCCGGGGAAGATGTGCACAGAAATATCCGCTCTCAAGATTTCACTTTGGCCGCAACATCGGCTACAATATATCAGAAGCATATTAATCATTTTTCTCTGCTATTATACACGTACGGCGGATAGCGCTCGCGTCGCTCGTCGTTTTGCCAGCCACGAGAATAGTTTTCGGCGAAATATGCGCACTTAAATTAGGCACGGGCGTCAACACACACACACACGAACACGCACACGCAAACGCACACGCACGCACGCACGCACCAAGGGCGTAGCCAAGAATTTGGATTGGGGGGGTCCTCGAGCGAGTAACAAGGTCTGGTGGTCTGAAATTTTAGTTATATGTAAAAATAGTGCTTTAAAATCAATTAAGACGACGCTGTTTTGTTGACAATAGGTGGCCTACTATTTCTTCTGCAACTCTACAACGATACCTAACCCGACCATGCTGTGACAAAAAAAAATTTTGGATTTTTATTTTGATTGGGGGTCCTAGGGCCCCCAGGACCCCCACCTCCCCTGGCTACGCGCTTGGCACGCACGCACACACGCACACACGCACATACACACACACACACACACACACACACACACACACACACACACACACACACACACACACACACACAC
>NW_014577399.1:241864-245243 GCF_000485595.1 Priapulus caudatus
CACACACACACACACACACACACACACACACACACAGTATTATCACATTGTTTATTGCGTTTATTGAGAGATTAAAAGTTAATTGCTTTTTATTGAGCTTAATTCTGCACGTTTTTTTGTATTACGCTTGTTTATTTTAATTCACCATTTTATCTTCGCGCGTATTACGTTGTTATTTAAGCAAGTTTTTAAAGCAAGTTGACGTGTGCGGTGGGGCTGACTGGAAGAAAATACCGCTTTCTGCACTTATAAATTATTGTGATATGTGTATATACTAGAAATACTGACGGCGTAATTAAATTTCTCGCAACAAAAAATTTAAAATTGGTAAAATCTTGCTATCACACAGTTTTTGTAAAATCTCGGGTCATTGCCAGAGCCGTGTATGATGTACATTATTTATTTCGACCTTTACAACGATAGATGGCAGCAGTGATCCGCATGTTTTAAATTGATGCTTGAAGTCAAGGCCTTGCTTGAAGTTGCATTTTTGTTGTGTGGGTTCGGTTTTATACTTTGTTATTTTCTGTTCTCATCTGCTAGACCTAAAGAGCAGCTTATAAACAAGGAGCTGTTGAATGCATCGTGCTTGACACCTACACGAAGCGCTATATTTTGTCTTTGTTGCATTTGTTTTTGTTTACAATGAATATAGTACTACTACTCAGCACTAGTACTACTAAGTACTAGGCCTAGTTTGAGTATAGACAAAAGACGTTGAAAAGTTGCCACGTTACTCGCTACGACACTAATGTGATGGTGGTGACTATTCTCTGTGAGTGTGACTGTGGGCAATACCCCAACCGTAATTATACCTTGTTGCTTCGACTGCGCGGGATTAGGTGTCCCGTCTGTACTGTAGATAATGATACTGTACAACATGAGCACAAGAATGAGATACGTCGTGTGTCTCGGAGTAGTCATCGTGGGGATCTTCTTCTTACGAACGTACGACTCGTACGGACTGCTGCCAAACCACGCGGCTGTCCCGAACCGTTTCGTCACGGTCACAGAAGCTGACATGTGGAAAGATCTTTACAGAGAAGAGCAGCCTGAAGGCGATAAACCTCTATGCCCCACTATGCCACATAGTATGGGTAAGACCTTGGCCTTCGCCGTTACCTGATGCAATGGCCACAGGCACTTGGAACGTCTCATACGTCTTAAAACGTAAATAAACACGAAATGTATTTACTACTAAAGTCTTAATGTTTCTCTAGGCCTATTCTATTTCGCCTATTATTGCCGATAATCACCTGTAAATGTCGGTCAACTGCTCATCTGCAACACACAAGTACCGCCGCACGCACGCCCTGTGCACAAACAACATGAATAAGAGAGGAATGCTTGCGGTGTACTTGTGTTTTGCAGATGAGCATTTGACCGGCATTTACAGGTGATTATCGGCAATAATAGGCGAAATAGAGTAGAGAAACATTAAAACTTTGGTAGTAAATACATTTCGAGTTTATTTACCTTTTATTTTATTTATTGAGACTTTCCAAGTGCCTGTGCCAATGGCAAATGCCAAAACTACTGCAATACGCAGTGTTGATCTATCGATTTGATCAACTTGTCTCTCCATCTTCGTTATAGTCCTTGGACATTTGAAGACTACTATTTATGAGGTTATGAGTCACTTACTTTGAGGTATAAGGGCCCATGCCTGAGACCGCTACGGCAGTGCCGGACGCCGGAGGCTCGACAGTCAGCCCCGTGTGTGAACCCTATACCGGTGAAGGCAGCCTGAGACGCGATACCCGCCGGAGTGCACCCTGAGGACTGGCGAGGGCCTCGTACAAGCACCCGAGAACTGGCCAAACTCTACAAATACCCCGTACGACCAACGTCGGACCGTCACCCCGGAACGCGAGACTCACAGGACGCCCACACCCCAGGCCTACTCTCTTTCACCTACGGCTACACCGCGATAGTTTCCAACCACTGCATTACGGCTGCCATTGCTCTCGCGGCGCGACTGTTGCACGCTTACACTAATATAGAGAGATATAGAGATATATTAGTTGTAAGCGTGCTGCAACAGTCGCGCCGCGAGAGCAATGGCAGCCGGTAATGCAGTGGTTGGAACTAATCGGCGGTGTAGCCGTAGGTGGAAGAGAGTAGGCCTGGCTAGTATAGTATAGAAACATTAAGGAATTTTGTGTCTAAGTAAATAGATTTCGTATTTAGTTAGCATTATATTTATTGAGAACGCTTCAAGTGCCTGTGACAGTGTAATATTTATGTTGAATGTGAACCTTTACCTTTTAAGATGATTCAATTTTACTGTCTAAGATCCAAAGAGCGGGTGTTGGCTGTTGCACTGAAGTATGAACCTAGTAAGAACTATAGAATATAAATATTATATATATAAGAACTTATAGTACGAACTATGAAGTGTTGCACTAGTACTACTAGTAGTACCGGTATGTACTATGAAGTGTTGCACTAGTACTACTAGTAGTATGTACTATGTAGGTACTAAGGTAGTACTCGTAAATATACCGGGACACCGGCACAGGCCAGTGGCATGTACCCTGGGCCTCCGGAGAGGACAATACGCTAGTACTTCATTAGCACCCTACTGTTTTTAGGCCATGGCACATGCAGTGAGAGTGTTAATATCAGCTCTCAACATTAATTTTTTACTTCACTTCTTCTTCTTTCTCCTCCTCTCTCCTCCTAGCTTCTTCGTCGTCCGTCCTTTTTTTTTCTTTTATTGACCAACCGCGCCTTGGACTCCTGCTTGTGTAATGTTCTGTTCTGTGCAGTCACAGTAACGCATTAGCAACACACCGGTACCGACTGGCGCGTCGGTTCCGCGGGTGCGAGCGAAGGCAATTCGCTCCTGCTTCATCTCGCGACAGTTACAATACTCTCGGAGTTTCATCAGTTTTGGATGGTTTGACGGTGAGAAATTTGATTTGAACTTTCTCCTGAATTACCGGCGGAGTTATTCCGCGCGCACGTACACATTCATTGGCAAAGCGCTGTAAGTTGCGGTTGGAACGGGTAAATAAGCCTATTCTTTACATGTACAATCAAATTCAATCTTGGTTGTAATCTCATTAAGAGTCTATGTAATTGATCGGCTCAAATCATGGGCTAAATAAGATCTGTAGCTTTTATGAATTTGATTTGTAGATACATGGACTACTATGTGACTTGATTTCGTATTTTCGTAAATTGATTTGTAATGTTATAAATTCATTTAGAATCTTGTAAATGATTCGTAAACATGTAAATAAATTGTAGCTTTTATGAATTGATTTGTAGATACATGACTACTATGTGACTGATTTGTATTTTCGTAAATGATTTGTAATGTTATTAAATTCATAGATTAGTAAATCTTGTAAATTGATTCGTAAAATGGCTA
>NW_014577399.1:245268-259974 GCF_000485595.1 Priapulus caudatus
ATTTTACCCATACATGATACAGAGCTCTTTGCTTAGCCACAATGTTCTTGGAATTATATGTTGGTGAGTTGCAGAAATTTGGCACGATATCGTTTGCAAAGTGCAGCGCATAGTACACTTATACATAGCATGCAAAATTAGGATTTTCTGCTAGATATTATTGTTATATATCGATTCTAATTGTGTGGCAGCACAAACATAATATTCTCTAAAATGGGATATCCTATATATCCTAATGGGATATCCCATATATCCTAGCCCAATATATGCTTCCATGAGAACTGACAATAAAAGAATAAAATATTCTATGCTGTGTATTGTGATGGTAGGTGGCAAAAGTCATACGGTCGAGGTGTCACTGGACAGCACCCGATGGGAGCAAATAGAAGCGAAGTTGGCCAATGTTCAGCAAGGTGGACGATGGAAGCCAGAGGACTGTCTCTCGCAACACAGGGTGGCTATTATTATTCCATACAGGTATATATCATTGATCAGTTAAGCCAAGTAGCATATTATTTGCATAAAATAAGTTTATCTCAGTTAGATCTATAATAAGTTATATAACAATAAACAAAATCAAACTGAGATAAACTAATTTTTATGTGAACTATATAGAGATCTGATGAAATTATTCAATCAGCACAATATGTGACTCGTGATTAGTGCATGAAGTTTTCCGCGAAGCAGATTTTCTGCGGAAATCGCGGAACGGGAGGAGAAAGTGGAAAACTCAGTCTTGAAAAAAGATGTAAAAATTAACGGACTAGGAGCCTAGGACACACTGCGCGATTTTCTACGCTGGCCGCTTGCGATCGATAAATACGGTGCCGGGTCGCGCGCGGTGTGCGTGGGTCGGGCGGCGCGCGTCTCACGGCAGCGTATTTCGCTCGCAATCCCATACGCCCGGCTGATCGCTCGCATTCAACGCGTTTAACCGGTTTTACTCTTTGCATACAAATACACCAGCGCGCCAACAATGAACAATCGCGTTCGAACGCGATTGTTTTTAGCAGCCAATTAAGTGTGTAGCAACGAAAGCTAGGAAACCCGTTGGACACCGGACAGTGTGTGCAGCTGTATGCGCCAACTCGTACGGCGTTCTAAATCTATTAGCTAGCGTATTCAAAACTATTCATGCATTCATCGACCGCACGTGTAATACCGCATGTGTATGTTGTTATTTTGTTCTGGCTAAGTCTATGCTTTGGAGTTTGCTTGAGTCAAATTTCGTTCTGCATGCTTAGATTGTTAAATTGAATTGATCGAATCATCACAATGCCGCCCGAACCAAAACGTAGCAGCAAATTAGGGCATGCATTTGAAAAAAATTTTTAAGGCTTTTCTAAGCTTTTGGTGAAATTTAGAATGGCGAAATTTAGAAAGCAGAAGAAAGCAGAATTTGAGATTTGTAAAGCAGAAGAAAGCAGAATTTGAGATTTGTAAAGCAGAAGAAAGCAGAATTTAACATTTATAAAGCAGAAACCCTATTGAGGCCCTACCTGTGATAGCCAAATGAGTCGGAAGTCGCCACAGTAGCATTCTACAGTACAATAGATTTTTACAGCATATGCTTAAAATTTTCGTGAAATTTCTTTCCAAAAAAAAACATCTACAATGTTTACTTTTGATCTGTATAAGCAAAAATGTCTTAATTCAATTAAAACCTGCTTAAATTTAATGATTTATAAGAAGTGTCGGCTAATAAATATCAGTCAACTGATTTTAGTTTTCAGCCTTTATTTTAAACAATTTTCAGGAAATTTTAATCGCATGATATCTCGATTTATAATGGTAATTAAATATTCATAACAATAGTCAGCTATGAATCTCAGGTATCTGAATATGTATTCAACCTAAAATGTCAAATTGCCCCAAGTGACTCATTTTGCTATCACGGTCACATATATGCTATTATATTATAAATTATTTGTATTTTGATTGTATTTGTTCGATGTATTTGTATTTCGATTGTTGGGGTTAAGGTGCAGTCTATGGCAAGCCATTACCCTCAAAAATCATTTCTAAAGAATTTAAACCTAGAATCTCAATCAATTTACAATGCATTAAATCAATTTACAAAGTATAAAATTAATTTACAAAAGTAACAATTTATTTATAGAAACACAAGTTATAGTTACAATTTATTAACATGTTTAGGAATCAATTTACAAGATTCTAAATTAATTTACAACATTTCAAATCAATTTACGAAAATACAAATCAAGTTATATTTCTACAATATTACAAATTACAAAGTCACAATTAATTCATGTATCTACAAACCAGTCTACTGGTTTGTAAATCAATTCATAAAAGCTACAATTTATTAACATGTTTTACGAATCAATTTACAAGATTCTAAATTAATTTATAACATTACAAATCAATTTACGAAAATACAAATCAAGTCAAATAGTAGTCATGTATCTACAAATCAATTCATAAAAGCTACAATTTATTTACATGTTTACGAATCAATTTACAAGATTCTAAATGAATTTATAACATTACAAATCAATTTAACGAAAATACAAATCTAGTCAAATAGTAGTCATGTATCTACAAATCAATTCATAAAAGCTACAATTTATTTACATGTTTACGAATCAATTTACAAGATTCTAAATGAATTTACAACATTACAAATCAATTTACGAAAATACAAATCAAGTCACATAGTAGTCATGTATCTACAAATCAATTCATAAAAGCTACAATTTATTTACATGTTTACGAATCAATTTACAAGATTCTAAATGAATTTATAACATTACAAATCATTTAACGAAAATACAAATCTAGTCACATAGTAGTCATGTATCTACAAATCAATTCATAAAAGCTACAATTTATTTACATGTTTACGAATCAATTTACAAGATTCTAAATGAATTTACAACCATTACAAATCATTTACGAAAATACAAATCAAGTCACATAGTAGTCATGTATCTACAAATCAATTCATAAAAGCTACAATTTATTTACATGTTTACGAATCAATTTACAAGATTCTAAATGAATTTACAACAATCTGAATTGATTTACATAGCAAAGAATCAGCTTATTTACTTCCAAACCAACTTACAGCTTTGCCAATGAATTTACGTGCGCGCGAATAACTCCGCCTATCAGGAGAAAGTTCAAATCAATTTACCAACTTCCAAATGATGAAACTCCAAAGCATGAAACTTCGAATGAACAGAGCATCCCGCACCCGACGCGCCATCTACCGTGTGTTGCCTATGCGTTACTGTTCTCAACAGAACAGCAGAGTAAAGTGCGGTTGGTTAATAAAGAGAAAAAAGACGACGACGAAGAAGCTAGGAGGAGGAGGTGGAGAAGAAGAAGAAGTGTAAGTAAAAATTAGTGTTGAGAGCTGATATTAATCACTGCATGTGCATGCCTAAAAAAGTAGGTCTATGAGTACAGAGTATTTCCCCCGGGCCCAGGGTACTGCCACTGCCAGTGCCGATGTCCGATATTTTATGAGTACTACCTTAGTACATACTACTAGTAGTACTAGTGCAACACTTCATATACATACTACTAGTAGTACTAGTGCCAACACTTCATAGTTCGTACTATAGTTCTTATATATATATATATATATATTCTATAGTTCTTACTAGTTCATACTTCAGTGCAACAGCCAAACCCTGTCTTTGGATCTTAGACAGTAAATTGAATCATTTGCTAAGGCCCCGCTATGTCGGCCTTACGACCTTAGTCGCGACAAGATTTGAATATCGTACGTCAAAAACCGGCCAGATCGCGATTAAAAACATCGGCGACCAAACTCGACATGCAGTTCTCTTGCGATCGAAATACGGTCGCTCGACGCGATCGCAGCAAATTCAAGGAATAGAACATGTTATTAATTTCTATGCGGCTTGTCGGCCGACAATCGTGAGTGGCAGCCAATCACCGCAGCGTGTCGAGTCACATGATTATCAAAAGTCACGTCATTAATAAAATGGCAGCGACTACACGCCACTCGGTCAGCAGTTTACAAAGAGGGATTATTGCACAAACCCTTTCTCAAATATATATTAAGTTTTCCGTAATCACATGAAACAAAATTTCTGCACATGATTATAACGATGTTCAGAAAATTGAGGATAGATTTACGAAGTTTACATATGCTTTGTTTGGTAAGCGCCATTTTGTGTTTACGTACGTGACTCGTTTTATGTAGACTTGGTCCCGGCGTCAAACTTGCTCTGTTTTGTGCTAAAGAAACTGCTTGTGCTAGTTACAAATACTGGGCCGCGAACCGTCTAACGTTTCATGCAGGAACGCTACGATTGATCGGCGATGTGCAGCGTAGTCACTTTCAAGTCGACATGAGTGTTGCTCGCTGCTAATCGGCGATAAAGTAGTCGCCGATAGATAAATCGTAGGCCGACATAAAGCGGCCTTTTAAAGGTAAAGTTACATTCACATAAATATCACTGTCACAGGCACTTGAAGCGTTTCAATAAAATATAATTGCTAACTAAATACGAAATCTATTTACTTAGCTACAAAATTCTTAATGTTTCTATACTATACTTAGCCAGGCCTACTCTCTTTCACCTACGGCTACACACCGCCGATAGTTTCCAACCACTGCCATTACGGCTGCCATTGCTCTCGCGGCGCGACTGTTGCACGCTTACACTAATATAGAGAGATATAGAGATATATTAGTGTAAGCGTGCAACAGTCGCGCGCGCGAGAGCAATGGCAGCGTAATGCAGTGGTTGGAAACTATCGGCGGTGTAGCCGTAGGTTGAAAGAGAGTAGGCCTGGCTAGTATTAGTATAGAAACATTAAGAATTTTTGTACTAAGTAAATAGATTTCGTATTTAGTAGCATTATATTTTATTGAACGCTTCAAGTGCCCTGTGGACAGTGAATATTTATGTGGAATGTGAACCTTTTTACCTTTTAAGATGATTCAATTACTGTTCTAAGATCCAAAGACGGCGGGTGTTGGCTGTTGCACTGAAAGTATGAACTAGTAAGAACTATAGAATATATATATATATATATAAGAACTAATAGTACGAACTATGAAGTGGTTGCACTAGTACTACTAGTAGTACGCGTATGTACTATGAAGTGTTGTACTAGTACTATAGTAGTAGCTCTATGTAGGTTACTAAGGTAGCTACTCGTTAAATAAATACCGGACACCGGCACGAGGCCAGTGGCAGTCCCTGGGCCCGGGAACATGTTAATAAATTGTAGCTTTTATGAATTGATTTGTAGATACATGATTACTATGTGACTTGATTTGTATTTTCGTAAATTGATTTGTAATGTTATAAATTAATTTAGAATCTTGTAAATTGATTCGTAAACATGTTAATAAATTGTAGCTTTTATGAATTGATTTAAAAACCAGTAGACTGGTTTGTAGATACTGGTTGGTAGATACATGAATTAATTGTGACTTTGTAATTTGTAATATTGTAGAAATATAACTTGATTTGTATTTTCGTAAATTGATTTGAAATGTTATAAATTAATTTAGAATCTTGTAAATTGATTCGTAAACATGTTAATAAATTGTAGCTTTTATGAATTGATTTACAAACCAGTAGACTGGTTTGTAGATACATGAATTAATTGTGACTTTGTAATTTGTAATATTGTAGAAATATAACTTGATTTGTATTTTCGTAAATTGATTTGAAATGTTGTAAATTAATTTAGAATCTTGTAAATTGATTCCTAAACATGTTAATAAATTGTAACTATAACTTATGTTTCTATAAATAAATTGTTACTTTTGTAAATTAATTTTAAACTTTGTAAATTGATTTAATGCATTGTAAATTGATTTGAGATTCTAGGTTTAAATTCTTTAGAAATGATTTTTGAGGGTAATGGCTTGCCATAGCAGTCAGCGGTGCAGTTGTGTTCTTGAAAAACCAGAACTTTACATATTTTACAGAGCTGCAGTTACTATAGGCGATGCAGTGGCTATATGTATGGTCATGTATATAATCTAGTATGCGTTTTTCCTAGTAGACGTAATGTCTTCTTATAGTCCTTTGGACTCTGAAGAGTTACCGCTACGAGATCACGAGATTATACAGTAGTATCACGTACATGTGTTTTCTATATAATATGCGTGTGCGTGCGTTCATGCGTGCGTGCGTGCGTGCGTTCATGCGTGCGTGCGTGCAGGTGTGCAGATATACATTCAAGTGTAAATGTGTTCACGATATGCGCCGTGTGGAGCCAGTACAAGGTACCCCACGTTTATAGTAAACTGCGTCGTACTGTTTCCGGAAGCCTTCGTTACATGTCCCGAGACGCACGTATCACTGAAGGGATGGCGTTCGTTGAACTTTCAGGGACAGAGATGAGAATTTGCGTGTGTTGCTGAATCATCTCCATCCATTCCTTCAGAAGCAGCAGCTGGACTACGCCATCTACGTGATTGAACAGGTATGCAGGGGTGCATTCTCTTGCTGGGCTGAAGCCTGAGCAAATGTCTAGGTAAGGGAGGTAGGGAAATTTCTTGACTCGGCCGAGTAAGCAACGAGGGGGAGGAAGCAGCTCTTAGTTAATAAGCGAGGCTGGCAGGGGGTCATTGTGGTACGAGGGTCTCACGGATGACTATTCGACAATTTACACTTATTTTAGAATCATTTATTGACACCCATTGTGATTGGGGATATATTGGAAACTCTGTGACTGACTCAGAAGTGTGATATTGCACGTGTTCATTGCATTTTATCAAGAAAATGGTACTGATAATGTAGATATTAATGGCACTCTTTTTCCAAACACCAGAGGCGTGTTCAACAGCGCGAACGCTCGCAGCACGAACGCAGCGCCACTTGAACGACACACGAGCGCTCGCTTTATCCAAGATGGCGGCCCCCATGGCGGCTTCCTCAGCAGATTTTAATCGCAAGATTTTAATGTCTTCGAACAAGTACTGTTAAACGAATTAGCTGACGAAATTGATACGAATTGAATTTAGAAGTAAAATGAATGAAAAATGAAATGAAGTTGAAATAGATTGTAAATTGAAGTCAGAAATGTTAGATTCGCATTTGCCAGATTGCCCGCCGCCATCTTGAAAACAACTCGCTCGCTGCGCGAACAGCCTCGGGAGCCTGATCGCGCGCGCTCGCGAGCCGCTTGCCCGCGCAGTGTTGTTCAGAAGGCGAGCGCACGCGAGCGTTCGCTCTGTTGAACACGCCTCAGATTCATTTCTTGCTCTTGTCTCAGAGTGCCATCTAGTGACAAGGTGAAGCAACTTCATTCATCTTGACAAAGACAGCTAGATCTGTCGTCGAAACCTTCGTTAACAGATGAATATATTTAGACTTACCTTAAGATATATTAACAAATATAATAAATAATATTTAATATATAATTTTTTAAAAGATCAATAGTGAATATAAAAACTAAAGTGTATTGTATTTAATCGCGCCTGTAATGCAATCACTCTCAGCATGAAATCCCATCGATTACACGAACGCCGTTGTTCACACGAGAACCCATCGTTCGCGCGAACCTCTTGCAGACGTCCGGCAGACCGTTCAACCGAGCGAAGCTGTTCAATGTTGGCTACAGCGAGGTGATTCGCGACGCGTCCCGCAGCTGCCTTGTGTTTCACGACGTAGACCTGCTTCCGCTGGACGGCCGCAACCTGTACGCGTGCTCGCGGCAACCTCGTCACATGTCCAGCTCTCTCAACTCGTTCCGCTTCAAGTGAGTTGCCGCCGCGCCGGCAGATACGCGACGGGGGGACATGCGAGATATACCGTAACTTGGGGAGGGGTGCGTGTGGGTCCCGGAAAGAGGTGCAAAGTCCTGCTTCATTAAAATGATGGGGTGGGGAGGCGAGATCCACAGTGACTTGGGAGGTTAGGTCGAGGCCTTTAAACCGTAAAAAACTCAGTCTTGAAAAAAGATGTAAAAATTAACGGACTAGGAGCCTAGGACACACTGCGCGATTTTCTACGCTGGCCGCTTGCGATCGATAAATACGGTGCCGGGTCCGCGCGGTGTGCGTGGGTCGGGCGGGCGCGCGTCTCACGGCAGCGTATTTCGCTCGCAATCCCATACGCCCGGCTGATCGCTCGCATTCAACGCGTTTAACCGGTTTTACCTCTCTTGCATACAAATACACCAGCGCGCCCAACAATGAACAATCGCGTTCGAACGCGATTGTTTTTAGCAGCCAATTAAGTGTAGCAACGAAAGCTAGGAAACCCGTTGGACACCGGACAGTGTGTGCAGCTGTATGCGCAACTCGTACGGCGTTCTAAATCTATTAGCTAGCGTATTCAAAACTATTCATGCATTCATCGCACCGCACGTGTAATACCGCATGTGTATGTTGTTATTTGTTCTGGCTAAGTCTATGCTTTGGAGTTTGCTCGAGTCAAATTTCGTTCTGCATGCTTAGATTGTTAAATTGAATTGATCGAATCATCACAATGCCGCCCGAACCAAAACGTAGCAGCAAATTAGGGCATGCATTGAAAAAAATTTTTAAGGCTTTTCTAAGCTTTTGGTGAAATTTAGAATGGCGAAATTTAGAAAGCAGAAGAAAGCAGAATTTGAGATTTGTAAAGCAGAAGAAAGCAGAATTTGA
This sequence comes from Priapulus caudatus, assembly GCF_000485595.1. NCBI lineage: Eukaryota > Metazoa > Priapulida > Priapulimorpha > Priapulimorphida > Priapulidae > Priapulus > Priapulus caudatus. The sequence continues at coordinate 253,880 of NW_014577399.1, forward strand.
GATTTGTAAAGCAGAAGAAAGCAGAATTTCAGATTTGTAAAGCAGAAGAAAGCAGAATTTGAGATTTGTAAAGCAGAAGAAAGCAGAATTTAACATTTATAAAGCAGAAACCCTATTGAGGCCCTACCTGTGATAGCCAAATGAGTCGGAAGTCGCACAGTAGCATTCTACAGTACAATAGATTTTTACAGCATATGCTTAAAATTTTCGTGAAATTTCTTTCCAAAAAAAAAACATCTACAATGTTTACTTTTGATCTGTATAAGCAAAAATGTCTTAATTCAATTAAAACCTGCTTAAATTTAATGATTTATAAGAAGTGTCGGCTAATAATATCAGTCAATGATTTTAGTTTTCAGCCTTTATTTTAAACAATTCTCAGGAAATTTTAATCGCATGATATCTCGATTTATAATGGTAATTAAATATTCATAACAATAGTCAGCTATGAATCTCAGGTATCTGAATATGTATTCAACCTAAAATGTCCAAATTGCCCCAAGTGACTCATTTTGCTATCACCGGTCACATATATGCTATTATATTATAAATTATTTGTATTTTGATTGTATTTGTTCGATGTATTTGTATTTCGATTGTTGGGGTTAAGGTGCAGTCTATGGCAAGCCATTACCCTCAAAAATCATTTCTAAAGAATTTAAACCTAGAATCTCAAATCAATTTACAATGCATTAAATCAATTTACAAAGTTTAAAATTAATTTACAAAAGTAACAATTTATTTATAGAAACATAAGTTATAGTTATAAAAGTTATAGTTTTAATTTATTAACATGTTTAGGTATCGCCCTTCAAGATTTCACTTTAACCGCAACATCGGCTACAATATATCAGAAGTATTAATCATTTTCTCTGCTATTATACACGTACGGCGGATAGCGCTCGCGTCGCTCGTCGATTTGCCAGGCCACGATAATAGTTTTCGGCGAAATATGCGCACTTAAATTAGGCACGGACGTCAACACACACACACACGAACACGCACACGCAAACGCACACGCACACGCACGCACGCACGCACCAAGGCGTAGCCAAGAATTTGGATTGGGGGGGGGTCCTCGAGCGAGTAACAAGGTCTGGTGGTCTGCAATTTAGTTAATGTAAAAATAGTGCTTTAAAATCAATTAAGACGACGCTGTTTTGTTGACAATAGGTGGCCTACACTATTTCTTCTGCACTCTACAACGTACCTAACCCGACCATGCTGTGTGACTAAATTTTTTTTGATTTTGATTTTGATGGGGTCCTACGGCCCCAGGCCCCCACCTCCCCCTGGCTACGCGCTTGCACGCACGCACACACGCACACACGCACTACACACACACACAACACACCACACACACACACAAACACACACACGCACGCACGCACGCACGCACGCACGCACGCTACGCACACACAACACACACACACACACACACACACAACAGGGGCGTAGAACAGGGGGTGGAGGGGATGGGGGGATGCATCCCCACACTTATTGAGCATAACAAATTGAGCACCCCCACTGAAAAATCGTTCGCGGCGCCTGTAGAGTACTGCAGCTAAGAAAGATTATGATTATGAATATTTGTATGCATATCAAAAGTCAAATTTGAGCTCATCTGACACGGGCGTAGATAGCCGCTGGAGATGGGGGTATATCCCCCCCACACTTATTGAGTGGGTTGGCTTTCATCCCGCCTACTTTCATGAAGAAAATAGGAAAAATTTATATTTTAGAGACAATAAATACTGAATATTTATTCTACAAATCTGTCATCGCTATTCATACTCTCCTAATGTATTATTACAGAAATGGAACGTGGCATCATCTACTGTAAAATGGCTGTAACTCGTTCAAGAATGAACATTATTTTACTGAAACTCGACGTTAATTTTGGACGCATTCCTCATATACGATTTTTTTTTCAATCTCCAAAGTCTTATCACTGCTCACGAAGTTAAATCCTTGCTTTATTCAAAATTAGAATAGACCTATGGAGAGTTGGGATATTGATATTTCCGGATGAATGGGAAATTCAATTTCATCTCACTTTGGGGGGGGGGGGATGGGGGTGCTGAGACCCGACGCGAAGTATATTCCCGATTTTGTATAACGGGTGAAAATATGCACTTTTTGGTTCAAATCTGGTTGTTTTTCTTTCATTTTTTTTGCCAGTTTTAACGTTCTGTAGTAAATATTACGTTTTATCAAAATTTCAGGCAGAAGATGATTCAGTGTGTAGTTGTCAACGGGCGGGTCGGTAGTACGGGGCGTCGCCCCCCCTAGAATTTTCTGGCAAAGGTATTTTAGCCTAGGTAAGTCTGCACTGGTAACCCCAGTGAGGACTGTTACATAGCACAGATTGGTTAGTAAGTATTATAGTGCTTGGTGTCCCAAGGTAAAATGCTCAACTCAACAGTAATGTTATTGTGATAAAGATTGTTTAATAGTGCTGCCCCATAGTGCCAGGAAATTTGGAAGGGAAAAATCTTTTGATTCTATGATAAGATGTCCAAAATGATTGCTTTTAGATTGCAACTTTTTAACAATTCCACACAGTGGGAGGGGACCCCCGGGCGCTTCGTGCCCTTGAGCTCGCATGATTCGCCCTAGAATTTTCTTCTGGCATCGCCACTGGTTGTGTTGTGGGGGGAGGGGTTCTCGTGTTGTTATTAAACCTTGATTTTTTTTTAGATTCTTGAAATTTATTTACGCTTTCAAGTAATATTACATTTTTACATATATCACAACAAGTTTTTTTAAATAAATACAGCGAGGAGGGCGAATTGACTATACAGTCTTCAAGTCAGCCACTCCATCCACTTTGGGATCCAAAGCAAAAATTCCCCTAGATTATCAATTGCACTACAATATCAATTTTTTCAATTACCTCAAAACGGCCTCTTAAAGTTCTAAAATGCTAAAATCCAAGAGCTTCCGGGGCTCGCCCCCTGGACCCAGGGCGAGGCTCTGCCCCTGCCACCCTGCCAGGGCCCTATGGCGGGCCCTGGACCCACTCTTTAGGGCTTTGCGCCAAGGCGCTCGCGGTTTGTGCGCTACTTGCGCACACTCTTCAATGACAGCTAATATCATCCCCCCACAACTGCAGGACCTGTCTACGCCACTACAACACACACACACCACACACACACACACACACACACACAACACACCACACACACACACACACACACACACACACACACACACACACACACACACCACACAGTATTATCACATTGTTTATTGCGTTATGAGAGATTAAGAGTTAATTGCTTTTTATTGAGCTTAATTCTGCACGTTTTTTTGTATTACGCTTGTTTATTTTAATTCACCATTTTATACTTTCGCGCGTATTACGCGTTTTTAAAGCAAGTTGACACTGTGCGCGTGGGGCTGACTGGAAGAAAAGACCGCTTTCTGTCCTTATAAATTATTGTGATATGTGTATATACTAGAATACTGACGGCCCGTAATTAATTTCTCGCAACAAAATTTAAAATTGGTAAAATCTTTGCTATCACACAGTTTTTGTAAAATCTCCGGTCATTGCCAGAGCATGATGATGTTACATGATTTATTTCGACTCCTTTACAACGATAGATGGCAGCAGTGATCCGCATGTTTTGAATTGATGCTGTGAAGTCAAGGCCTTCGCTTGAAGTTGCATTTTTGTTGTGTGGTGTTCGCGTTTTATACTTTGTTTTTCTGTTCTCATCTGCTAGACCTAAAGAGCAGGCTTATAAACAAGGAGCTGTTGAATGCATCGTGCTTGACACCTACACGAAGCGCTATATTTTGTCTTTGTTGCATTGTTTTGTTTACAATGAATATAGTACTACTAGTACTACTAAGTACTAGGCCTAGTTTGACTTGAGTAGAGACAAAAGACGTTGAAAAGTTGCCACGTTACTCGCTACGACGCTAATGTGATGGTGGTGACTATTCTCTGTGAGTGTGACTGTGGGCAATACCCCAACCGCAATTATACCTTGTTACTTCGACTGCGCGGGATTAGGTGTCCCGTCTGTACTGTAGATAATGTACAACATGAGCACAAGCATGAGATACGTCGTGTGTCTCGGTGTAGTCATCGTGGGGATCTTATTCTTACGAACGTACGACTCGTACGGACTGCTGCCAAACACGCGCTGTCCGAACCGTTTCGTCACGGTCACAGAAGCTGACATGTGGAAAGATCTTTACGAGCAGGAGCAGCCTGAAGGCGATAAACCTCTATGCCCCACTATGCCACATAGTATGGGTAAGACCTTGGCCTTTGCCGTTACCTGATGCAATGGCCACAGGCACTTGGAACGTCTCAATAAAAAAAAACGTAAATAAACACAATGTATTTACTACCAAAGTCTTAATGTTTCTCTAGGCCTACTCTATTTTACCTATTATTGCCGATATTCACCTGTAAATGCGGTCAACTGCTCATCTGCAACACACAAAGCTACCGCCGCCACGCACGCCTGTGCACAACCAACATGACTAAGAGAGGAATGCCTGTGGTGTACTTGTGTGTTGCAGATGAGCATTTGACCGACATTTACAGGTGATTATCGGCAATAATAGGCGAAATAGAGTAGAGAAATATTAAACTTTGGTAGTAAATACATTTCGGTTTATTTACCTTTTATTTATTTATTGAGACTTTCCAAGTGGCCTGTGCAATGGCAAATGCCAAAACCACTGCAATACGCAGTGTTGATCTATCGATTTGATCAACTTGTCTCTCCATCTTCGTTATAGTCCTTAAACGTTTGAAGATTACTATTTATGAGGTTATGAGGCACTTACTTTGAGGTATAAGGGCCCATGCCTATTTTACCCATACATGATACAGAGCTCTTTGCTTAGCCACAATGTTGTTGGAAATATATGTTAGTGAGTTGCAGAAATTTGGCACGATATCTTTTGAAAAGTGCAGCGCATAGTACACTTATACATAGCATCAGGAGTAGATAATAGGGAAGGAGTGTGACTTCAATAAACAAGGGAAATTCGTCATTTACAGCCTTATAATACCTACGATTTACTATGCATAACTCATTCCAACTTGAGCTCAAGTCGTACACAGTACATTCGCCTAGCATCGTGGCGAAATCGTTTCCTCGTATACACCGCAATCCGGAGATACAGACTAAAACGTACGACACGATTTTCCATTCTATTGCCAGCAAACTTGATGCGTTCGGACGCTTTATTTGAAACAAAGGCAGCTATACTAACCACAGATTGCTCTCTCGCCCAGGCGGGGATGGGCTCGCAAGGAGATTGGACGATCGGCAACACTCTCGCGAACGATAACCTTTGACACGGCATACAGCTAATACCGGCATACAGCTTGTATGCTCCCCACGCACGACGTTCACCGCAATCAGCAGCAGCTCCAGCTCCAATCTCCCTGCGAGCACACGCCTGGCGAGAGAGCAAGCTGTGGTTATTAAGCTGCCTTTGTTTCAAATAGGCCGAACGCATCGAGTTTGCTGGCCACAGAATGGAAAATCGTGTCATACGTTTTAGTCTGTATCTCCGCGATTGCGGGTATACGAAGAAACGTTTCGTACAATGCTAGGCGCGATATGTACTGTGTACGATCTGAGCTCAAGTTGGATGAGTACGCGTCAGTAAATCATTAAGGTTTATAAGCGCTAGTAAATGACGAATTCCCTTGTTTATTGAAGTCACACTCCTTCCTTATTATCTACTCCTGATAGCATGCAAAATCAGGATTTTCTGCTAGATATTATTGTTATATATCGATTCTAATTGTCTCAGGTGGCAGCACAAGTATATATTCTCTAAAAATGGGATATCCTATATATCCAATGGGCATATCCCATATTCTAACCCAATATAGTGCTTATGAGAACTGACATTAAAGAATAAATATTCTACGCTGTGATATCGTGATGGTAGGTGGCAACAAAAGTCATACGGTCGAGGTGTCACTGGACAGCACCCGATGGGAGCAAATAGAAGCGAAGTTGGCCAATGTTCAGCAAGGTGGACGATGGAAGCCAGAGGACTGTCTGTCTCAACATAGGGTGGCTATTATTATTCCATACAGGTATATATAG
>NW_014577399.1:259999-265973 GCF_000485595.1 Priapulus caudatus
ATCAATTTACAAGATTCTAAATTAATTTACAACATTTCAAATCAATTACGAAAATACAAATCAAGTTATATTTCTACAATATTACAAATTACAAAGTCACAATTAATTCATGTATCTACAAACCAGTCTACTGGTTTGTAAATCAATTCATAAAAGCTACAATTTATTAACATGTTTACGAATCAATTTACAAGATTCTAAATTAATTTATAACATTACAAATCAATTTACGAAAATACAAATCAAGTCAAATAGTAGTCATGTATCTACAAATCAATTCATAAAAGCTACAATTTATTTACATGTTTACGAATCAATTTACAAGATTCTAATGAATTTATAACATTACAAATCATTTAACGAAAATACAAATCTAGTCACATAGTAGTCATGTATCTACAAATCAATTCATAAAAGCTACAATTTATTTACATGTTTACGAATCAATTTACAAGATTCTAAATGAATTTACAACATTACAAATCAATTTACGAAAATACAATCAAGTCACATAGTAGTCATGTATCTACAAATCAATTCATAAAAGCTACAATTTATTTACATGTTTACGAATCAATTTACAAGATTCTAAATTAATTTATAACATTACAATCATTTAACGAAAATACAAATCTAGTCACATAGTAGTCATGTATCTACAAATCAATTCATAAAAGCTACAATTTATTTACATGTTTACGAATCAATTTACAAGATTCTAAATGAATTTACAACATTACAAATCAATTTACGAAAATACAAATCAAGTCACATAGTAGTCATGTATCTACAAATCAATTCATAAAAGCTACAATTTATTTACATGTTTACGAATCAATTTACAAGATTCTAAATGAATTTACAACAATCTGAATTGATTTACATAGCAAAGAATCAGCTTATTTACTTCCAAACCAACTTACAGCTTTGCCAATGAATTTACGTGCGCGCGAATAACTCCGCCTATCAGGAGAAAGTTCAAATCAATTTACCAACTTCCAAATGGTGAAACTCCGAAGTATGAAACTTCGAATGAACAGAGCATCCCGCACCCGACGCGCCATCTACCGTGTGTTGCTATGCGTTACTGTGTCTCAACAGAACAGCAGAGTAAAGTGCGGTTGGTTAATAAAGAGAAAAAAGACGACGACGAAGAAGCTAGGAGGAGGAGGAGGAGAAGAAGAAGAAGTGTAAGTAAAAAATTAGTGTTGAGAGCTGATATTAATCACTGCATGTGCATGCCTAAAAACAGTAGGTCTAATGAGTACAGAGTATTGCCCCGGGCCCAGGGTACTGCCACTGCCTGTGCCGTGTCCCGTATATTTTACGAGTACTACCTTAGTACATACTACTAGTAGTACTAGTGCAACACTTCATAGTACATACTACTAGTAGTACTAGTGCAACACTTCATAGTTCGTACTATAGTTCTTATATATATATATATATATATTCTATAGTTCTTACTAGTTCATACTTCAGTGCAACAGCCAACACCCTGTCTTTGGATCTTAGACAGTAAATTGAATCATCTTAAGGCCCGCTTATGTCGGCCTTACGACCTAGTCGCGACAAGATTTGAATATCGTACGTCAAAAACCGGCCAGATCGCCGATAAAAACATCGGCGACCAAACTCGACATGAGTTCTCTTGCGATCGAAATACGGTCGCGACCGCGATCGCAGCAAATTCAGGAATAGAACATGTTCTATTTCTATGCGGCTGTCGGCGACAAATCGTGAGTGGCAGCCAATCACCGCAGCGTGTCGAGTCACATGATTATCAAAAGTCACGTCATTAATAAAATGGCAGCCTACACGCCACTCGTCAGCAGTTTACAAAGAGGGATTATTGCACAAACCCTTTCTCAAATATATATTAAGTTTTCCGTAATCACATGAAACAAAATTTCTGCACATGATTATAACGATGTTCAGAAAATTGAGGATAGATTTACGAAGTTACATATGCTGTTACTGGTAAGCGCCATTTTGTGTTTACGTACGTGACTCGTTTTATGTAGACTGGTCCCGGCGTCAAACTTGCTCTGTTTTGTGCTAAAGAACTGCTTGTGCTAGTACAAATACTGGGGCCGCGAACCGTCTACGTTTCATGCAGGAACGCTACGATCTGATCGGCGATGTGCAGCGTAGTCACTTTCAAGTCGACATGAGTGTTGCTACGCTGCTAATCGGCGATAAAGTAGTCGCCGATAGATAAATCGTAGGCCGACATAAGCGGCCTTTAAAGGTAAAGGTTCACATTCACATAAATATCACTGTCACAGGCACTTGAAGCGTTTCAATAAAATATAATTGCTAACTAAATACGAAATCTATTTACTTAGTACAAAATTCTTAATGTTTCTATACTATATAGCCAGGCCTACTCTCTTTCACCTACGGCTACACCGCCGATAGTTTCCAACCACTGCATTACCGGCTGCCATTGCTCTCGCGGCGCGACTGTTGCACGCTTACACTAATATAGAGAGTATAGAGATATATTAGTGTAAGCGTGCAACAGTCGCGCCGCGAGAGCAATGGCAGCCGGTAATGCAGTGGTTGGAAACTATCGGCGGTGTAGCCGTAGGTGAAAGAGAGTAGGCCTGGCTAGTATTAGTATAGAAACATTAAGAATTTTGTACTAAGTAAATAGATTTCGTATTTAGTAGCATTATATTTTATTGAAACGCTTCAAGTGCCTGTGACAGTGAATATTTATGTGAATGTGAACCTTTACCTTTTAAGATGATTCAATTTACTGTCTAAGATCCAAAGACGGCGGGTGTTGGCTGTTGCACTGAAAGTATGAACTAGTAAGAACTTAGAATATATATATATATATATAAGAACTATAGTACGAACTATGAAGTGTTGCACTAGTACTACTAGTAGTACCGGTATGTACTATGAAGTGTTGCACTAGTACTACTAGTAGTATGTACTATGTAGGTACTAAGGTAGTACTCGTAAATATACCGGGACACCGGCACAGGCAGTGGCAGTACCCTGGGCCCGGGCATTGATCAGTTAAGCCAATTAGCATATTATTTGCATAAAAATAAGTTTATCTGAGTTAGATCTATAATAAGTTATATAACAAATAACAATAAATATACAAATATAACATATTATTAGGAGTAGATAATAGGGAATTATTATCCCTAGAATTAGTTCCCTATTATCTACTCCTGATATTATGGATCTAACTGAGATAAACTTATTTTTATGTGAACTATAGAGATCTGATGAAATTATTCAATCAGCATAATATGTGACCCGTGATAGCCAAATGAGTCGGAAGTTGCACAGTAGCATTCTACTGTACAATCGATTTTTACAGCATATGCTTAAAATTTTCGTGAATTTTTTTTTTTCAAAAAAACTACAATGTTTACTTTCGATCTGTCTAAGCAAAAATGTCTTAATTCAATTAAAACCTGCTTAAATTGAATGATTTATAAGAAGTGTCGGCTAATAATATCAGTCAATGATATTAGTTTTCAGCCCTTATTTTAAACAATTCTCAGGAAATTTTAATCGCATGATATCTCGATTTATAATGGTAATAAAATATTCATTTTTCAACCAATTTTCAATATCTATAACAATAGAAAGCTATGAATCTCAGGTATCTGAATATGTATTCAACCTAAAATGTCCAAATTGCCCCAAGTGACTCATTTTGCTATCACCGGTCACAAATGCTATTATATTATATATTATTTGTATTTCGATGGTGACAATGTAAAAGTGCTACTATTGTTGGGGTTAAGGTGCAGTCAGCGGAGCAGTTGTGTTCTTGAAAAAGCAGAACTTTACATATTTTACAGAGCTGCAGTTACTACAGGCGATGCAGTGGCTATATGTATGGTCATGTACAGTGGCGTACGCAGGATTTCCTAAAGGGGGGTGTTAGGAGCACGCGAAGGGAGGGTCTGGGGGGCTCTCCCCCAGAAATTTTTTGAAATTAGCACCCCTCAGATGCGTTTTCTGCGCGAGCATGGGGGGTCCGGACCCCCTGGACCCCCCCTGTACATGCCCTGGAAACTGTAGACTCTGATACCGTGGGCGCTTGCACTGACGGGTGGGGTACCGGGGGTAGATTCATGATTCATCAAGCTGTGTACGCAAAATATTTTGCGTAAATCTTGTGTGCGTACGCAATCGACGTTGCTTAGTTGCGATTTATCAACGCAGTTATTTAGTAAATTTGCGTACGATTTCGCGTACGCAAGCGAGGCCGTTTTAGGTGCGATTCATCAAGCTAAAATTTACGTAAACCTTTGCGTAGGGAGTGTGTATGTGTCAGAGAGAGAGAGAGAGAGAGAGAGAGGTGTGCGTGCGTGTGTGTGTGTCAACTCGCGCTCGCTGCGGCGAACAGCCTCGGGAGCCCTGATCGCGCTGCGCGTCGCCGAGCCGCTTGCGCGCTGCAGTGTTGTGTTCAGAATGGCGAGCGCACGCGAGCGCTTCGCTGCTCGTTGAACACGCCTCAGATTCATTTCTTGCTCTTGCTTCAGAGTGCCAGTCTAGTGACAAGGTGAAGCAACTTCATTCATCTTGACAAAGGCACATTCTAGATCTGTCGTTTCGAAACCGGTCGTTACAGTATGAATATTTTTAGACTTACCTTTAAGATATATTTACACAAGTTAAATAAACTAGATTATTTAATATTATAATTTTTTAAAAGATCAATAGTGAATATAAAAACTAAAGTGTATTGTATTTAATCGCGCCTGTAATGCAATCACTCTCAGCATGAAATCCCATCGATTACACGAACGCCGTTGTTCACACGAGAACCCATCGTTCGCATGCGAACCTCTTGCAGTACGTCCGGCAGACCGTTCAACGTGAGCGAAGCTGCTTTCAATGTTGGCTACAGCGAGGTGATTCGCGACGCGTCCCGCAGCTGCCTGTGTTTCCACGACGTTAGACCTGCTTCCGCTGGACGGCCGCAACCTGTACGGTGCTCGCGGCAACCTCGTCACATGTCCAGCTCTCTCAACTCGTTTCCGGCTTCAATGTGAGTTGCCGGCCGCCGGCGCGGCAGATACGCGACGGCGGGGGACATGCGAGATATACCGTAACTTGGGAGGGGGTGCGTGTGCGGTCCCGGGAAAGAGGTGCAAAGTCCTGCTTCATTAAAATGTGATGGGTGGGGAGGCGAGATCCACAGTGACTTGGGAGGTTAGGTCGAGGCCTTTAAACCGTAGCTCTACCGTATCGGTGAGATCTACTGTAACTTGGGAGGTTAGGTGGAGGCCTTTAAACCGTAACTCTAGCTTAACAGCGAGATCTACTGTAACTTGTGAGGTTAGGTCGAGGCCTTTAAACCGTAACTCTACCTTAACAGCGAGACCTACTGTAACTTGGGAGGTTAGGTGGAGGGGATGGCTTTAAACCGTAACTCTACCGTAACAGCGAGATCTACTGTAACTTGGTAGGTTAGGTGGAGGCCTTTAAATCGTAACTCTACCGTAACAGCGAGATCTACTGTAACTTGGGAGGTTAGGTGGAGGCCTTTAACCGTAAATCTCTACATTGTAACAGCAGAGATTACTGTAACTTGGAGGTTAGGTGGACGGCCTTTAAACCGTAACTCTACCTTAACAGTCGAGATCTACTGTAAACTTGGGAGGTTAGTGGAGGCCTTTAAACCGTAACTCTACCGTAACAGTGAGATCTACTGTAACTTGGGAGGTTAGGTGGAGGCCTTTAAACCGTAACTCTACTGTAACAGCGAGATCTACTGTAACTTGGGAGGTTAGGTGGAGGCCTTTAAACCGTAACTCTACCTTAACAGCGAGATCTACTGTAACTTGGGAGGTTAGGTGGAGGCCTTTAAACCGTAACTCTACCGTAACAGTGAGATCTACTGTAACTTGGGAGGTTAGGTGGAGGCCTTTAAACCGTAACGGCAAGCGTAACAGTGAGATCTACTGTAACTTGGGAGGTTAGGTGGAGG
>NW_014577399.1:266705-274496 GCF_000485595.1 Priapulus caudatus
GTGGCGTCGTGCGTGTGCGTGTGCGGTAGTGCGTGTGGCGTCGTGCGTGTGCGTGTGCGTGTGGGTGGTGCGTGATGGCTGAGTGTGTTTGGTGTTGTGGAGAGAGGAGGGCGTGTGCCGTGTTTGTGCTTTGTGACCTGTGACAGAGAGAGAGAGCAGAGAGAGAGAGAGAGAAAGAGAGAAGAGAGGAGAGAAGAGAGCGACGCGACGCACGAGAGAGAAGACGAGAGAGAGAGAGAAGAGAGAGCGCGCAAAGAGAGTAGAGGCGCGACGAGAAACAGAGACGGTGTTGTGCGCGCGCGCGCGTGTGTCAGAGACGAGACGAGAGAGAAGAGAGAGAGAGCTTGTGGCCTGTAGATTGTGCGTGTGCTGTGCTGTGTGCTGTGTGTGTGTGTATGGTCGTGTGTTCGTGCGTGCGTGCCTGCGTCATGTGCTGTGCGTGCGTGAGAGAGAGAGAGAGGTGTGCGTGTTTGTGCTGTGTGTGGTGTTGTTAGTGAATCAAAGTACTTATCCATATACTACGTACAACTAAGACAGTCGACAACGTGGCATAGGCCTACACTAACTAAATTATAAAAACTGCGGTGTTGATAGCTAGAGTAGATAGCCAGTAAAATCGGTGAAATTTCTGAAATCTCACGATGTAAACAAACTCAAGTCTATGAACATAATACCATTGTTGGCGTGGCATCCAATTCTGCCCAATCTAAGATCTCATTGAACTGTGAGGGCACGCTAAAACCCACGCTGATAACCTGTCTGGTAGAATCGGATCTCTCTACCCTTCTTCTTCCTTCTTCGTTTTTTCTCTCTTTTTCTTGAATCTCAAGGGGGATATTTGTACAAGCGCATCCCCTTCTTCAGAGCAGGGCTGCACGAGCGGACGGGACGCTGGGGTGAGTTCTTGAAAGAAAAATGAAAATAACGGCCTAAAATACCGACATTTCCTGCAAATTTTCTGTTATTATATCATATTTTACTTGTTGTTGTTTCATTCAAATCACATGAGTTTTGGCCAGAAGACAAGATTGTCATCATTACATTCGCTGGGTACTCACATCATTTATTGCTAATAAGTGCGCCGACCAACTGATAATTACAGCTTTGCCGTTTCGAGTCACCGCCCGCTCCTTCATTTCAGTTTGGGGGGGAACATGAAATGTGCGACTTGCGTCACTTTAGAGGGTTTCAAAAAAATCCAAGATACGCCTCCGAAAACAGGAATAATATGGGCCCTTCTGTTGCTCTCTCCCTTCTTTTTCCGACGCTTTCTCTCCTCCTCTCTTACACACACCGACACGCTCTGCGTCTCTCTCTCTCTCTCTTCTCTTCTCTGCTCTCTCTCTCTCTCTCTCGCTCGCTCTTCTCTCTACTCTCTCTCTCTCGTCTCTCTCTCTCTCTCTCTCTCTCTCTCTCTCTCTCTCTCTCTCTCTCTCTCTCGCTCTCTCTCTCTCTCTCTCTCTCCTTTTTCTCCTCTCTTCTTCTTTTTTTTAATTTGTTTGGACAAAGGCAAGGGGGCGGTGTTGACCGTAAAAACAGCCCGCGGCCTCCGCCCACCCCGAGCCGCCCGGCACGCCGCGCCCCCCCCCCCCCTGCGTACGCCATGCGTCATCGTTAATATACTCTAGTATGCGTTTTTCCAGTAGTAACTGTAATGTCTCTTATAGTCCTTTGGACTCTGAAGAGTTACCGCTACGCGGACTCACGAGATTATACAGTGTATCACGTAACAGTGTTTTCTATGCGTGTGCGTGACGTTCTGTGTGCGTGGTGGTGCAGCCGTGCGCAGATATCATTCAATGCTAAAGTGTGTTCACGATATTGCGCCGGTCGTGGAGGCCAGATAAAGTACACCACGTTTTATAGTAAACCTTGGCGTGCGTACTGTTCCGGAAGCCTTCGTTACATGTCCCGCGGACGCAGCTTATCAACTGAAGGGAATTGGCGTTCTTGAACTGTTCAGGGACAGAGATGAGAATTTGCGGTGTGTTGCTGAATCATTCCATACCATTCCTATCAGAAGCAAGCAGCTGGACTACGCCATCTACCGTGATTGAACAGCAGTATGCAGGGTGTCATTTCTGCTGGCTGAAGCTCTGACAAATGTCTATGCGGTAAGGAGGGCTAGGAATTTCTTGACTCGCGAGTAAGACGAGGGGGAGGAGCAGCTCTTAGTTATTCATCGAGGCGGCAGGGGGTACATTTGGTACGAGCGGTCTCAAGGATGACTATTCGAAATTTACACTTATTTTAATTATTATTGAACCTATTCGTGATAATATTGAAACCTGTGGCTGACCTAGAAGGTGTGATATGTGCACGTGTTCATTGCAATTTATCAAGAAAAGGTACTGATAACTGTAGATATTAATGCGTACTGCTTTTTTCCAAACACCTAGAGGCGTGTCACAGCGCGAACGTCTCGGCAGATGAACGCAGCCGGCCACTTGAATGACACACGAGCGCTCGCTTATCCAAGATGGCGGCCCCCATGGCCGAGCTTGCCTCACCATTTTTAATCGCGAGATTTTAATGTCTTCGAACAAGGTACTGTTAAACGCATAGCCAGACGAAATGACATACGAATTAAATTTAGAAGTAAAGAAATGAAAAATGAAATGAGTTGAAATAGATGGCAAATTGAAGTCAGAAAGTTAGATTTCGCAATTCGCCGATTGCCCGCGCCATCTGAAAACAACTACGCAGCGCTACGCGAACAGCCTCGGAGCCGGCTTCGCGCGCGGCGCGCTCGCGAAGCAGTTAGTAACGGCAAGATCTACTGTAACCCACATGGAGGGGGGGGGGCGTGGGTCCCAGAAGAGGTGAAAAGTCCTGCTGTCTTAAGATGACATTTTCTATGTGTGGGGAGTACTGGAAAGCAGACTATTATTGCGTTTGCTCCTGGAAAATTCTTGAAATCAAAGCTCACGTGTCTGGGCTGGGAAGCAATAAAATTAGCCTCGTGCAAGTATTCGTGTACTGATCGCTGATTGAGTGATGTGAGGAGGTGATTGTGTGGAGAAACACTGCTTGCAATGAAAATATATTAGGTATAGGGGACAGAAAACGTTAAGTTTTGTGTTTTCCAATCTCGCTCATCATTTTACTCATGCTAATAATGTATGTAAGGCTTTCTTCATATGTTCGCCTGGTGTTTCAGTCTGCCTTACATAGAGTTATTTGGTGGAGCAATTGCAATCTCAGTGGAACAATTCAAGACCGTTAATGGCTTTGCGAACAGATTCTTCGGCTGGGGTGGGGAGGATGACGATACGTATGAGAGGCAAGTAGATTGATATTCTTTATGTGCGCTCTAACTGTATGTTGTAGTAATTCATCTATCTGTATATATGGGTGAGATAACAATGCATTATTGAATGCTAGGATGGTCAGGGTAGACCATTCTATACATGTTTTTCGTGCGTGAGCACGCTAAATTAACGACTTTGAGCCACTTCGTTGCTAAACCTTGCCTCCATTAAAACGATGATTGGCTAGAGCTCACTTACTATATCAGTATTTGTTTTTCAGGTTAATTGCATACAATATGAGCATCACTCGATGGCCAATGCATATTGCGAGGTACAAAATGCTTAATCACGTAAGGCAAACACCTAGTGTTAAAAGGTATGTATTTTTATAGTTTTGCATGAATAAACATCTTATTCATAACTGGGTTTCGTATATTTCATGCTCGTGAGTATACTTCTTATCATCAATAAATATCAGTTAGTGCAGTCTGATTAGCAAATAAGTAATTTTAGTCTTCAGTCCGGTATCCTGAGTGGTCCCTATACATTACTACATACCAAAGCTATTATTATATAAAGTGTTTTGGATTATGTCAATATAAAACCTTGTATGTATCAAGTTCAATATAATCAAGAGTGTATTAAGTGTTAATACTTAATACGCATACTTAATACGCATACTTAATATGCTCTTGATATAATCTATATATATATTCAATGTAAGTATGCTACTGTAAATTCAAGTTTGCTAGTCATGGAATGAGGTGTCTTCCACCATCTGTCGACGGTAATCGAATCGCACGCGTCAATACATGTTGTATAGATATGTTCATGATTGTAAGCAATGAGCATTTTTCCTGTGAAGGTAGGCATACGATGGTGGTAGTAACCCATGGGCGTACGCCGCAGCTGCGTTTGTATCATAACGGAGCATCGATTTTGGTTCTGTGTGTTTTAGAAATGAGGTGCTGGCACACACAAACCCCAGAGACGGTCTCTCCACCCTTGAGTACAAGGTACAGAAGACGGTGATGAGCAAACTCTACACTCATGTGATCGTCGACGTCTAGAGTTGGAACAAATCGTCGTTGTCTGTGATATTGTACAGGTAATATGTGGAAAAAATACCACAATCTCACAATGATATTTTTAGGAGTAAATGATTGGAATGGGGACAAAAATTAATAGCGATGGTAGGGATGTTCTCCTTATCATTTACTCGTGATAAGTTAACATGTACATGCTGTGCACTTAACAATGTTGGAAAATTTAATTTAAACTTGTATTGGTGCTTTTTTAACATCTCTCTCCAGTAAATTTTAATAGTAGAGGAAATAAAGCTATGCCAACAGCATTGAAATTGCATCTGCGAGGAATCGCTATGGAAGAAAGAAAATTAAGATACTACTTTTTGCACCACATGCAGGCATCTCCTTAGCAAACAATGAGGCATTATCCCGCGAGGTGAGAAATCTTCTACACTGAGGTCTAGCACCAGCTAGGAGACCAGAAACCCTTGAAATTCGCAGGATCGTCTCTACTGTCATCAAGAATCTGCCAAACTGCTTGCTTGCAGTATTCTGCCAGTCTCAGGCTGGCAACAAGTTCCGGATAAACATCGGGGAGGTTGTAATGCTCATTTTGGTCGAGTGCAAATCAAAATATTCGCAATTACATTATCATGTGTGCAATGTGCACCTAGTGGTGCGTTCGTACGCATGATAATGCATGCATACTTGCCAGTAATAGGTGACATTTGCATTTTTGTAAAATGTAGCTAGAGCTGTGCAGCATTTTATTGTAATACTTTTTTAATAACCAATTTACAATTACTAACTGTATATTTAAAAATGTTAAATGTAAAAATGTAAATTTCTCCCAGTTCCAGTGCCGTTCTCCCAGACCGCGTCCTACCGCCATTTCACAATGACCCTAGAAACGCCCGACCTAAAACACGTTTACCATTCTCCCTATAACATCAATCTAGCCGCACAAGATGCGCGACGCTCTGTCTACATAGACTACCACCAAAACAACCCCGAGTCTAGCCGCACTCCGCGTTACATTATCTCCCCCTTCCCCAAGACGATGACTACCCTGTCATCGATTCAGCGTCCCCGCTGATCTACACTTCAACCTAAACCTAAATAATTTCTAAAATACATATAAAGCATAAAGCTTTCTATACAAAACTAGAACACAAAACAAGTAACGATAAAGTTCGATCACCATACACGTCAGAAATTCAACACATTTGGCAGTGAACATTTTTATATCGCTTCAATTACTCTCAGTCTTGCATCTTTTTATGCTGTAATGTACGTGGCGTATGCGTATACCGGCACGCATTACCGAAACCACGTTTAGCCATGTGCTCCATTACATCCTCATTTAAACCTCTTAATCCCATTATTACACACAGCACCGATGTGGACCTGACAACCTTTGTCACTTCCACACATCATACAGCCAAAAAAAAACAACGCAAAACTGATTTCATATTTTCGATTAAATGTTTTAGGCCTATATCAAACTCTATTGAAGGAATGTGTTTAGCAGTCTGACAATATAGTGTAAACTTAAGGGCCGGACCACACTATGGCGATTAAATCGGTTGACTAAACGTCGGCCGATTTATATCACGCGAGTGAAATCGCCTATCGTGCTGCATGTGCACGTAGACGTGGCGTCGCGTGCGTGCGTGCGTGCGTGCGTGCGTCGCGTGCGACGCGTGTGCCACGTCTACACCTCAGCGTGCATTCATGCGTGCGATCTAGTCGTGTCGTATGTAAATGTGCGTGGCATTGCGTACGTGCCTGGTGTTGCGTGTGCACGTTCACCTGCGTTGGCATGCGTGCGTGCGCTATCCGTGCCTGCGTTGCGTGTGCACGTTCACCTGCGTGATGCGTGCGTGCGTACCTGCGATGCCTGCGTGGTCGTGGTAGTGCAGCGTCACACGTTGTGTGCATGTGTGCGTGCGGTTGCGTACGTGCGTGTGTGTGGCAGGTACATGTGCGTGCGTGCGTGCATGCGCATGTGCACGTACACGTGCGTGCGTGCATGTGCACGTACACGATGCGTGCATGTGGACGTACACGTGCGTGCATGCGTGCGTAGCTGCACGTACACGTGACGTGCATGCGCTGCGTGTGCACGCTACACATGCTATGTGCGCTGCGTGCCATCGCTATTATATAGTAGATGACATACTAAACATGAAACATCGCTATTACGTCAGTATCATTGAACAACTCTGATTGGCTGATGAATTGTACAATCGGGCGATTTTATCGCCGGCCCCGGACACACTAGGCGATTAAATCAGGCGACAAAATCAGGCGACTAAATCGCCCGATAATATCAAAACGTTTTGATCTATGCGATTAAATCGGGCGACTAAATCGGCGGCGATTGAGTGGACACACTAGGCGATTTCACGGCGATTTAGTCGCCCGATTTAATCGCCTAGTGTGTCCGGCCCTGTACAGTTACGACAAATTTCAGAAAACGATCACAAATTTCTACACAAAGTTTCACGCAAAAGATTTTCCCACACAAAGTCAAACGGTCACAACCATGAACAAAATACCGCGTACATAAAACAAAGAAAAACATAAAAATACACATTCCTGATGATGTCACCCTTTCTCGTCCAGTTTCCACCAATTAAACTGTATATTTTTACATTTTTACTGTATATTACTGTATATTTACTGTATATTTAAAAATGTTGCAAGTCTATGTTGCAAACACTTACAATACATGTGTGAAAGCAACAAATTCTGTGGTGAATTTAATGCGTGTGTATGGGACTATGTTCGTTCTATGTTACTTCTAACGTGATAATATAAATTAACCTTACTAGATTATGCGCATGAACATATCCATACAATCAGGAGTCTATCAATAGATATTGTTAGACTCCTGATACAATGTATAGGTATACATTTGTAATTTATAATTGTGTTGTCTTTACAACTGTAAAGTATAAATATTGTATGCATAGTATACACATGTTGGTGATGTTACAGTTACTAAATAAGGTGAAAATGAACTAGTATCGCCATGGCGAGCAATAACAATCTCACTGACTCTTGTTACTAGTTTTTCTCCTATCTTCCCACTGCATTTTCGATCCAGTATTGAGCTCGCAAGAGAAGGTCGAGGGCGTGGTCAGATGCGTCCTTACTAGCTATGAAATCGATGTCAATGTCATACCAGAAGTGTGAACTCATGTATATAATTTTACACATGTGGAGGTCATAAGTAAAACGGTGTAACAGCAAAAGTAATAGCAGTAGCAGCATCGGGAGCATCGCCATTGGTAACAAGGCCAGATATTATTTTTACTATTATTATTATTAAGATCTATTAAGGTACAGCACGTAATCCCGGCGTGTGATGCGTGTGCGAAACAATATCTCATACCAGGGCACGCATATCAATACGTAGAACAATACCAGATATAGATATATACCGTGTAATGTGATGTGTGTGTGTGTGTGTGTGTGTGTGTGTGTGTGTGTGTGTGTGTGTGCGT
>NW_014577399.1:275443-277157 GCF_000485595.1 Priapulus caudatus
GTGTGTGTGTGTGTGTGTGTGTGTGTGTGTGTGTGGGCGTGCGTGCGTGCGTTCGCGCCAGGCCAATCCGGCAGACGGTATCTCGCGCCTCATTCGTTGAGAACGAACGTACTGCCCATCACCGCCCGGTCGTGAATATCTATAATAATACGTTGTCCTAATGAGTATTTAATGAATGAAGATAGAAATAATCCCATCGCCGAACTTGCGCTCTCAAATTGGTGAGGGGCAAGCCCGGGTGAGATGTGCATGGGAAAATCTGCTCTAATTTTACTTTATCCGCAGAACCCTACCACAATCCTTTTCCTATGATAAAGTACAATGGAATATGGCGCTCGCGTCGCTGGTCGCGTTCCTAGCCAAGATAATTTTGTTCGGCCAAACTTACGCGTTTAGTATGGACAGGGGTATGCCCCGGGGGAGATGAGCATGGTAAAATCCTATGTAAAAATTTCACATAGGCCACAGCATCCCGCCATACAATCCTTATAAACTCATGATACAAGTACTGCGCTGAAGATAAGAACATAATATGTAATATGTGACATAAAAGTGGTTAATAATGACAGATAAGCAAATATGGTAACTTTGTAACTGCGTTTATTATTTAAAAAAGATCCGTTGACAACAACGATACTAGCTCTAGTACCTTAACTGCCGCAGGCTATAACACGCGGGCTATAGTACTAGAGCTACAACGATACAAGATGGCGCCCATAGAGATGTCGGCATCGTATTTACACACCAGTGTGTAACTTTCTTGCGCTTTGATTCAGATCCCAATTATAATATTTATAATAATAACAAAAATAATAAAAATAAAAATAAAGACACATGATAGTTTAAAAATGTAGTATACTCTATAATATCAAGTATAATTATTGATTTTAGAAAACATCATACGCCTCTGTGGATCTGCCCCCCACCCCCCAAAGTGTCTCATGGTCTGGACTCCTCGCCAAGATTTATGTTTTTCACATGAGATTTCTACGTCTGCTCTAATCCCACCATCAATAATAACTTATAAGAGAGATTTTCGCCCTGATTTCCTGAATACTATTATTATTAAATATTATCATGATCTGCTGACCATCTTCGAGCATTCGTCAATATCACATTCGTTACTATCATTAAGCATTTGCAATGCTCGTAGTTCATTCTATGGTCTCATGTTGAGTCCGAGGTTTGTTCTTCATCGTTCATCGCTGGCTTCATCTAATCATCCGGACTGAACATCATCGGCATTATGGGCGACCACGGTCGCCTGTGATTCGACGGATGCTTATCCTCGCACGTGGCGTTCTGAACATGAATAGCTTACATAAATATCTTATCGTGAAGGTCAACTTTGGAGGCAATTATAGTTCTGCGTTGAATTCGTACAGAGATAAAACTTAATAACGGCTATACGAAAAGATATACAACTTTTATTGATAGTCACTTTATTAGTAGTTGTTAATTGTCCAATTCATAGCTGACTTAAGTACTAACTTAGTTTAATCTACTTTCCTGGTTAGTGCCAAGGAAGAACGATATGCAATGTAATGATATGTTTGTGAAGAGGCCTCTTTCAGTTATACAATTAATATAGTTTAAACTCGCTCATAACGTGTTCATTATAAGTTCGCACAGATTCAAGCCTTGGTTTACTTACCATCGTGGAAGTACAACTGCTGGAGACAGGATACGCGCGAGAGCGAGGTGACGAAGGCGC
>NW_014577399.1:277257-281746 GCF_000485595.1 Priapulus caudatus
CCCGGACAATCACCCCCCGGACAATTACCCCAAACAATTACCCCCCGTGACATTTAACCCCCGGACATTTAGAAGAAGAGTTAAAGGACGACGGAGAAGGTAGTGTAGGAGGAGGAATAGGAGGGGAGAGGAAGAGGTATCGGAGGTAGAGGATGTGCAGGTGGTGGTTAAGAGAGGAGGAAGAAGAGAAGGGGAGAATGTGATGGAGGAGAAGGAGAGGAGGAGATAGAGGCGCCCTCCTCTACCTCCTCCCTCCTCCACCTCCTCTCCTCCTCCTCCTACACCTTCTCCCCTTCCTCCTCCTCCACCACCTTTTCCCCCTCCTCCTCCTCCTCCTCCTCTCCTCCTCTCATCCTCCTTCCCCTCTTCCTCCTCCACCTCCTCTCCTCCTCTTCCTCCACATCTTCTCCTCCACCACCTTCTCCCTTCTCTACCTCCTCCTCCTCCACCTTCTCCCCTCCTCCCCCTCTTTCTCTACCACCTTCTACCCACGTTCTCCCCTCCTCCTCCTCCACCTTCTTTCCTTCTCCTCCACCTCCTCTCCTCCCCCTTCACCTCGTCTCCTCCTCTACCTCGTCTCCTCCTCCTCATCATCCACCTCTTCCTCCACTTTTCCTCCTCCTCTTCCTCCTCCTCTACCTCCTCTCCTCCTCTCCTCCTCTCCTCCTCCCCTCTCTCCTCCTCTCCTCCTCAATAGTCCGGGGGGAGAATGACATGGGGGTAAATGTCCGGTGGGTAATTGTCCGGGGGTAATTGTCCGGGAGGTATTTGTCCTGATACTCTGTTATACATATGTGTGCCTATCATGCTGTTATACATATGCATTATGGTACATGCGCCATGTTATTGTCGTAACAACATTCACCTTGCACCGACTTGATACAGAGTGGGCAAGACTATACGTAGCATTATAGACTATAGAGTGTGATAGATAGATAAATAGATAGATAGATAGATAGATAGATAGATAGATAGATAGATAGATAGATAGATAGATAGATAGATAGATAGATAGAGATAGATAGATAGATAGATAGATAGATAGATAGATAGATAGATAGATAGATAGATAGATAGATAGATAGATAGATAGATAGATAGATAGAGATAGATAGATAGATAGATAGATAGATAGATAGATAGATAGATAGATAGAGATAGATAGATGATTAGATAGATAGATAGATAGACAGATAGATTTTTAGGTATTTTTCTTTCAACCAAGTGGTCACCAACTGAGCGCTTTATTTCCCGGGCAACGCCGGGTGTCCTGCTAGTGTAGTGGCCCTAAGGGTATAGCGACTACGGTACGACAGGCGTTATATAGTTAACGCGTGTCCTAGTTGTTTGGATTCAGTGTTCGCTCCTGCCGGTATATTAGGCAGGACGGTGATGCCCGTAGCAAATAACAGGTAGTACCAGTGGAACAGAACACAGTTAGATTCGGTTAACTGTACGGTTATAGTTTAATTTCTTTCTACTAGTTTACAAATAATTACCCTGCATTCGTATATGCAGCGGATCCAATATCTATATCGTCTAATATTACAGTATTAACGCGTCGCCGGCTTCGTCTTCCTCTCTCACGTTCGTCCTCGCTTTGCGTAGACCTAGGCAGCCTCCACGGGTGTCTCCCTCGTCGTCGCTCCTGGCTCTACCTAACTGAAACCCCGTTCTTCTCCTTCTCCGTTTTATTTCCCTCTCCCGTTGTTCTCCGGCCTTCTACCCCCTCCGTTATCTCTCTCCTTGAGACCTAAACGGCTTTCCCCTCTTTCTCTTCGTCCTCTTCTTCTTCTTCTTCTTCCTAAACCTAACCTGAAAAATAACGCCAACGCTGATCGGTTCGGTGCACCTTATATTATACCTAGCTGGCACCGTCCCCCCTACGTGCCGTTGTTTTGCACGCGTTGTCAAAACACACGCCGATTTCGTTCGCTGGTGCAATCGCCTTCACCTGATGACGCAACCCGTGTCTGGTACGATGATTGCAACATCTTATGCAACTCGTTTCTAAGTAAATATTCCTCTATCAGACAACTCAGACTATTCATTCTATTCAAATCTCCTCATATATTATACTGACTAATAGTACATAACCGCGTTGATTATTATATATTCTATTTATCGCGTTATCGCTTTTCGCGTAAACACTCCTTGTTTTCCCCGACCATAGCAGTAGCAGTGATAGCATGATCCAAGATGGCAGCGCCCATGGACGTGCGCGCTTTCTATGTGCTGGCTATATCTTATCCTCTCTTTAGTCAATATATGGTTATTCTATCTATACTGCGAGTTCAATCTGTCCATCCTGGCCTAGTCTACTGCTCCTGTGAGTTACACACCCCCGAAATCTCCACACTAGTGCGTATATATACCCATAACGTTTGTTATGCTTCTCTTTGTAAATTAGTAATTTTTATTGCTCGGTTCTGATGCAGTAATTATAGACATCGACGATGGCATATCACATGCAACCACTACGGGGAAGCGCTCTTGACAGCAATAGCTATCTAGTAATTTATTAGTAATGGAAGGGCTTTTATTATTATTATGTACTGACTGGTATAAGCAGCGGTCACCTTACATGCAAGGTCTTCATCCTATTTCCGAATTGAGGTCTACTGATGGAATCTTATCATATAAATCTATGCTAGAATACCTCCTCCTCATTTTAAATGCATATTTTTTGCAAAATATTATTCCTCTTTGGAGATATTACGCATGTGCGAGAAACATCTTTGGCGTACAGTACAGACTGAAAAATCTGCATAATATAGCTTGCTGAGAGCGAGGGTTGGGAGCCTGAGGAAATACGGCGGGAAAGATAGCAGATGGCCGGTAGAAGAAGACGGAGGCTGGGCGAGAGACAAGGGAGGCAAAAGAAACGATGGGAGGGGATGAAGTAGGCGTTTTGCACCCTACAGTCTAGGGCGCTCTCCTAATTATAAACACAAGTTTACTGATAACTATTTATTGCATAAATCTATGCTGTGATAGCCCATAACCATATTAAATGCATATTCGTCATAAAATATACCTCTTCTGGTGAGAGATTGCGCATGCGCTAACAAACTAACGTATAGTCAGATTATGTAGTGACTGGTATATGCAGCGGGCATCTTACATACAAGGTCTTCTTCCTATTTCGCAAGTGAGGTCTACTGATGGAATCGTACCATATAAATCTATGCTATGATAACTCCTCTTCATTTTAAATGCATACTGTTTGCAAAATATTATTCTTCTCTGGAGATATTACGCATGCGCGAGGAACGGCTTGGGCGTACAGTACAAACTGACGAAAACTGAATAATATAGCTTGCTGAGAGCGAGGGGTGGGAGCCTGATCAGGAAAGACAGCAAAGAAGATAGTTGATGGACGGTAGAAGAAGACGGAGGCTGAGCGAGAGACAAGGGAGGCAACAGAAAGGACGGGAGGGGATGAAGTAGATGTTTTGCACCCTATAGCCTAAGGCGCTCTCCTAATTATGAACACAGGTCTACTGATAACAATTTATTACATAAATTTATGCTGAGATACCCCCTAGCCGTATTAAATGCATATTCATCAAAAAGTATAACTCCTCTGGTGAGATATTGAGCATGCGCCATAACACTAACGTAGCAAGATTGTGCACTAACTGGTATATGCTGCGGGCACCTTACATGCAAGGTCTTCTTCCTATTTCCTAATTGAGGTCTAATGATGGAATTTTATCGTAGAAACCGATGCTACGATAACTCCTCTTCATTTTAAATGCATAATGTTTACAAAATATTTTTCTTCTCGGGAGATATTGTGCATGCAGAGCACCGTTTTATGCGTACTGTTCAGACTGAAGAAAACTGAATAATATAGTTTGCTGAGGTATAGAGGGGTAGGAGGCTGAGAAAAGACAGCAGAGAAGATAGTTGAGGGGCGGTAGAAGAAGAAGGAAGCTGAGCGAGGATGCGATATGGTTGGGGGTATCTCAACATTAGAACTGGATTAGAAAATCTAATGAGTGACATAAAAGCGGTAAATAACGACACATAAGTAAATATGGTAACTTTGTAGCTCAACTGCGTTTATTAATTTAAAGCAATTGTTTACAACAACGATACAAGATGGCGCCCATGAAGACGTCCAAGACGATCCCAATTTTTTTTTTTTTAAATAATAATATTAATAGTAATAAAGACACATGTAGTATACTTTATAATATCAAGTATATTAATCTCTTAGATAACATCACACGCCTCAATCCCCCAACGTTGTTCATGGACTGAAGTACTCGCTAGGATTCATGTTGTGTACACATGATATTTGTACGGCTGCTTTCACCCCACCATCAGTAATAACGTATAAGAAAGTTTCGCTCTGATCTACTGAATTCCAACATCATTCACATAAATAATTTATTAAATATTATCATGATCTGCTGACCATCTTCGAGCATTCGTCAATATCACATTCGTTACTATCATTAAACATTTGCAATGCTCGTAG
>NW_014577399.1:282353-284301 GCF_000485595.1 Priapulus caudatus
TGTCATAAATAGCAACCCACTTTTCAAGATGCGGGATAACCTGTCCACCTCCCATGCACAAAACCTGCGAAAGTATTTCATTACGTAACGGGGTTAATATCTGTTCGCGGTCTCAGTCGCGGTTATAGCCATAGTTGTGGTAGTGACGATGATGAGGACGGAGATGAAAACAACTACGATGACGACGATAAATTCTCGCGTTATATCATGTCACGTGTTTTAATCAAACCTAATATTTTTGCCTTGTAAAGTGGTCAGTAACGACTATATACACTGACCTTCCTTTTCTTTTCACAAACTGCTAGCATCCACGGCTTCCAGGTGTTTCCAGAAAACCACGAGACCCGTATCTCTGGTGAAAGTGTGTTAGCGCTGAAATTCATGCAGATATTTAAGTTAATCATGCAATCCTATAACAATCCAAGTCACAGATGTTTAGGTCCATATGCGCGCGCCATTGGCTAGGAAATTTCTTACCGATTTAAAACCACAAGTACAATACACAACGCCAAATCTTCATATGCGACATGCTTCGGTTGTTTATCAGAAAACGAAAAGTTACGTACGCCAAAATACCCGAACATACCGTTAGACGCGTAGAAACGAACCCGGGCAACGCCAGGTACCCCACTAATTCTAAATATCAATGTCATAGTATTAAAAGCCATTAACATGCTCGTGAAAAACGACAGAAACGGACTTACTCTCCTCCTGGAGGAACGTAGGCAAACGAACTGCTGACCTCGGAGCAGTAGGTCTGTGGCAGCTTGTGCCATCTCTTAAAGTGACGATTGAGGATTTGGTCGGCACAACCTGAACACGACGCGACACGTCTTAACACCCAGAAATATCAGATCCTAACAAAAACAACTCTACCTAAATACCGCCGTGTTAGTAGTGTGTGCGTGTGCAGTGCAGTGAATGCGTTCAGCATGTAAATGTGGATAGCACAAGGTTACTCTTTCATCTAGCTAAAGAGTGACTTAACATAATGACGGTAGGCTATAGCAAACATCGGGCATATTGGTTCTCGTTGTCACTTCATGTAGTTAATATGTCATAACTTATTGCCGGTAGACGAAACACTATCGCTCTTTCAACGTAGAATTAGTCACTTACTGCTAAAGTCGAACGAATCCACGCAATTTCGGGCCAATTTCTGTAACTTTCTGAAGGTGTTATGAGCGGCCGTCGGTTCTACGACCATGACGCTGCTGTGGAACGTCTTGGGCCGGCGATGGTAGGCCACAGCGGAGAGTTGAGGTGCGCCGAACAAATGGTCGATGTTGTGGTGCACCTGCGAGAGAATGGAATGTCATATCTTCATCCACGTAATCTACATATTATTATGTGACGCACGCAACAGTGTATATTGTGTGCATGGAGAGAATACGGTATTTGGAATGACATCCAGGATCACATCTCGTATATGGGAGAGGAAAACGTGCGCGCCAAGCCTTAAAAGCGCGCGTTGGAAGCGAGAGGAAAGACAGAGGTTGAAGGAGAGGGACGTACCAGCGTGTCAGGCGCAAGGAACACACATTTGGAGTATTGGCGGCAATACTGCCAAGTGGCAAGTGCTGCTAGGGACTCGTCCATGACGGACATCCGCGTGGCGTCGATCCGCTCCAGGCCGCTAATTGGTATCATGTCGTGGTACAGCTCCGACAGCAGATCTCTGCGCATGCGCACACACCCACATTCAATGTCATCATATTCCTTTACTAGATCACGTCAAGCTTAGAGTAGACGCAACAAAAGGTACGTTTTATTTTACCCGTAATAACCGCGTGCCGATTAGGGAGAACGAGGGACCGCATGGTACTACACATTTTCTCACCTGAATTCCATAGAGACTTTGTTGGTAACCATGCAGACGAGTCTGCGGGTGACCTGAGCATGACGCTGTAATACCGCTGTTCGTTACCCCGTGATCGCTAGGGTTAAT
>NW_014577399.1:284355-287964 GCF_000485595.1 Priapulus caudatus
CTTCCTTACATTGCGACCAGGTCCAAAACGCAATATAAACTTTCCAATGCGCTCTGTCTAACAAGCATGAGTATGAGCAAGGTATAAGCAATCACAGATAATTAAATAAGCGCTATTCATGAACGAGTATTGCTTAAATTTAATAATTACAGGTTAATCGAAGTATAGGGTTGATTCCTTTATAAAATATTCCTATCAAACTTCAGGGAAGTTTTTGACAATATCAATATGCTAATAGCAAATAGCAAATGATAAATGATAAATAATAAATAGTGATAGATAATAAGCTAATGGTGTTTTATAATATAATGGGTTTACATATACATAAATAATTAAATAAACACACACACACACACACACACACACACACACACACACACACACACACACACACACACATAACATACCACACACACCGCCACGACCACGGCACGCACGCAACGCCACGCACCACACACACACACACACACACACACACACACACCACGTCATATACATAATATATATATATATATTATCATCGATTATCAGTATTTAATACATTCCGTCTCTTCCCGCTTTTCAATTTTTAACTGTATGATATTTCAATAACACGAAACAAACGTAATCGTGTAACATATTCATGTGAATATGCACACTAGTTTTACTATTGCTGCTGACGGTGTATAATTTTTTCAAATAAAATATTGCATATTTAATCTTTAATTATGATTAAACTATAATATATACCTTCGTATAAGTTCACACCTGATGCTTGCGGTTGTACGCCCGATGACGGATGTTTTGCCGAAGCGCACGCAATGTAACTGCGCAAAAATCCGGCCGTTGGGCGATACTACTACACGCCAGACAGCCAAGTTTGGCGGATAAAGATAGACTCTCTAAAACATTTTTCTCAGAGTTTCGGCAATTCACTTCTTTTTGTCACCACTGGCAAGCAGTAATAATCGTCTGCTAGGGTATGACGTCAAACTTCTTGACTGTTAGCGCTACACACGTCGTGAGCGGCGGTGGAAGCATATGTAACGAAACTTCTTATGTTACTTGATGTTAATAGATTCTGATGTGTATGCATATAGCACAAAGGACATGAGATAAAAGAAAGCCGAGTTATACGCATGGTTCGAAGTTATAGATTCATGCAGTTAAATGCTCGGTACTTTGAATGTACAGAAAGTGACAGAGCTGTGGTCGCGGTCCGTGCGTAATTCGAGCCTGGTTGGGAAGAGCGCAAAATTCCCGGACTTCCTTGCGCTCCCCTTATAATACGCGTGGGCACGAACCGCGCAACCAGCATGCGCGTTCAGCGATTCCGCGAGTGCTCCTGGGCTCGAGATAATCTATATTATGGAATCCTCGGAGGATCCTCTCGGACTTCAAAAGCCGTCCGCTAATCCCATTACCGCCCGGCTTCGAGGATCCTCTCGGACCTCAAAGAGACCCGCTAACTGCATTATTGGACTCCTCCGAGGATTCCCTATCCTTCACCATGGCGCCGGCTAATTGGTCACGTGCCTTCTAAGTGATAGGTCACTTAGCGGCACTCGCCACTGTAACTCAATTATAGAATGCCGGCCGCGCACTCATGGTGGTAACTCACTTATAGAATGCCAGCATCGATACACATATATACACATACATACGCGGATACTGAGCTATTGATTGCCGACGGTTGCTAGGGGCAACGCCGTAGAATGGGTGTAGCGTAGATATATAGGCACACATACCGATACACATAAATACGGATATATACGCGGATACTCAGCTATTGATTGCCGACGGTTGCTAGGGGCAACACCGTAGAATGAATGCAGCGTCGCGGGGAGTCCGCGTCGCATGAGAGGGGGGGTTGCCTTGTAACGTGGTTGTTACATTTCTCCCCCCACTAAACCGATGTACACCTGTGAACATCGATTCCCAGCCTCCCGGCTGGTCTAACGCGTAGTGGTATCTATTCCAGTTTGTGTTTATTTTATTATATTTATGTTTAAATTTTTTTTTTTTTTTCGTACAGTTTACGGCCGAATTAATCCGAATGTAGCAGGAATACCGAAATTACACAGAAATGGATACCGGGAACGCTATGAACACCCTAATTACAACACTATCCTAGACAATACACTCATACAGAATACAGGCAATGCCGCGCTACAACAAATACATGGAATGCAGTAGAATGTTATACAATGAATGCAATAGAACGAATACTGTGCAATACAATACAATACAATGCAATGGAGTTACAATCAATATTAATCAATGTTACACAATATTACATATACTAATAGCATAGAATGTGACAATAGCAAGGTTACACAATATTACATATAGGAATACCGTAGAATGTGACAATACCAAGAAAACAACCAACTCCACCGAATTGAGTTAATCGAGGAATATCGCGCCGTCCTGAGGGTCGGCCTCCTCCCCGCGTTCGGTGGGGGCGGGCTGTTGGCCCGCCATGGCGAGGGTCCTGACGTCCCCGTCGTCTCCGTCCTGCTCGGTCTCCATCCCGCGGGGGTGTTCCGGGCGGGGTGTGTCGCACCGCGGGTCGGCTTCTTCGCCGACCTCGAATTCGCCCGCCGTCGGGTCGGCGGCGGTGTCTGACCCGACGGAGGAGCCAACAACGTACCCCTGGTCGGGCCGAGGTGCCACCGGGAGTCCTGACCACGCTGCGCGTGTAGGTGGTGTTCGGCGGCGATGAGGGCGTCGAGGGCCAGGTTGGCCGTGCACTGTCGGAAGCGCACTGGGTGGTAGGTGGTGGGGTCGGGGTTGCCATCTTCGCCGATCTGGAACGTGCAACCAGTCGGGTAGTCTGACCCAACGATGGGTGCGACGTAGTCCCGGTGCATGGTGGCGGGACGTGGGGCCCCGTCATCGAGCTCCAGCTCAACTTGTAGGGGCTCGTTGATGGCGGTCGGCCCGCTGAAGGAGCCGTCGTGGTGCCCCGCCGGGAGCGGGCACTGTCTGCCGAGGTCCGACGAAGTGGTGGGCAGATAGCGACGGGGGGGTCCGGCTCCATGTAGGGTTGGCGCGGCGCCACCGTGCCGATGAATCGGGCGTGCTGCGGCGGGGCGGTGTGCATCCGTCGTCCCCGCTTTGCGACGCAGGCGGCGCAGGGGCAGAGGGCGCTGTCATAGCAGGCCTGAGCGTAGGCCGCACCGACGGAACAGGCGATGCAGGCGCAGGCAGCCCCCGCGCAGGCGTAGGCGCGGGCAACCTCCTCGCAGGCGGCGCAGGCACGGGCGGCCTCCGTGCAGGAGATGCACGTGCATGCGGCGTTGGCGCACACGGCGCAAGCGCAGACAACGTTCGTCACTTGGCACGGCGGCGGTTGCGGTGTGGTGGCGTTGGCACGGGGTTGGCCCCCGTCGTCGTAGCCATTAGCGTGGTTCTGACAATGTCAAGTGGTAGACATAACACGTGGCACAGGGTTATAGTCGGGACAGTAACTACTAGTGACTGCCCGGCGCGTGCCATAGCGGCACGAGACTGTGTTTAGCGTGCGGTCGCGGATTTCCGCCGAATATAGAAATCGATGCGTCGCCTCAAATGGCTAACGACTAACTACTCTACTTGTGCTAGCGGTAGACGCTGCACGTTGTCGGA
>NW_014577399.1:289816-290571 GCF_000485595.1 Priapulus caudatus
CACACACACACACACACACACACACACACACACACACACACACGCACGCATATATATATATATATATATATATATATATATTATAATCGTATATCAGTAATTTAATACATTCCGTCTCTTTCCCGCTTTTCAATGTTTAACTTTATGATATTTCAATAACACGAAACAAACGTAATCGTGTAACATATTCATGTGAATATGCAGNTCTGTTCATAGACGCTGTATGTGTTCGCTTTCTCTATGTAATGCTAAACTTATAACCTTTCAGAAAATTTAACATTGTCAGGTGAAGATGGCATTCTCTCTGGCTTATTGAAGCCTGTTCGTAGCACTCGATCATCTGTGCGTGATCATTGCTTTTGACATGCGCCGTTTTCAAAGGTTTCCATAAATCTTTAACTTCTTCGTTTCTGTCATTCCATACTGGAATTCTCGTCCTTTCTCTTTGGTTGATTGCAAATACAATATTTTTTCTGCGCAGTATTGATCTGTGCATTTTATGCACTTTGTCTCTCTCCATCGTCGTTTCATGGGCTTTGAAAACTAATCTAAATGAGGTTATGACTCTTACTTAAAGTATTTTTAATTAATCTTTTGTGGTAATGTGGTTTAATGTTATATGGTGCTCATTCAGGACGGCAACCCATAGACGGGCCTATATTCTTGGAAAACACCTCATCTTGTCTTGTCTGGTACTGTACTAATCGCCTGGTGTGGCTATAGACGTACAGGTCAATATGGATCGCTTTGATGTT
>NW_014577399.1:290865-292259 GCF_000485595.1 Priapulus caudatus
GTGGAAAAAAATTAAACGTTTTAATGGCTGTTGAAGCAACTTGATGCAACTCTGTCAAGATATGACAGAAGCTAACTATAGCAACTCACACGTGGCAAGCACAATACAATCTCATGCAGTATGCGTAGGTGCCTACGCCCTGTACA
Source organism: Priapulus caudatus (assembly GCF_000485595.1). Classification (NCBI taxonomy): domain Eukaryota; kingdom Metazoa; phylum Priapulida; class Priapulimorpha; order Priapulimorphida; family Priapulidae; genus Priapulus; species Priapulus caudatus. The sequence goes on from NW_014577399.1 coordinate 291,012, forward strand.
TTTTTGTGTCGGCGGTCCTGTGAACGTATCTCGTCGCGTTACATAGTGGACTCTTTTGAAGACTGCAGGACTGAAATGTACGACAACTGTCCTATATCCTTTGCTTATATACCTGCCAGCCCAGCGTGGCATTGCACACAAAACACGCGAAACGTGCACGTGCTCACGTCGTGGGGGAAAACTCAAGGTGACCTCAAGGAAGCTATCCGAATTAGCTTAGTAGTAGTACCACGCGTATTTAGCCGACACGGGTCACCACTAGAAGTGGCGAGGTCGCGTCGAGTACGGAGTACAGTTCATGAACTTGCAGTTGCACGATGTTACATATATGTATTTCCCCAGACGTTTGTAGGTGTAAGTGTGCATACATACACGACAAAACCCAAAATCGTTGCACCGCACCTCCCTCGTTTAAAGGTTCGTGGCTCCTCCACAAAGCATTACCACGTTGTTATTATAGCGAAGTTTGGACGTCTCCTGCGGCTCGCGACACTAAGCACGAATTGGGAAACGAAAACGTGATATTTCATGTTTTTTTCACACTCACGAAAATTCCGATGCCACATAATTACACGCGCGCGACCCACGATTAAAAAAAGAACGGCGCTCGTTAAGAAAATCCATTTGTCATGTATTAATATTTGAACTTGATAATAATTTATGAACTTTTTCCATTAATTCGTTACATAATAATATCCATAATATTTACAATAATATTATAAAGAGTGCTGCTTCATGTATTGTTGCGCTCACGTAGACACGTCGTTAGAACGCCTACATGCCTAAGCAGGTTGTCTTATATGAATGTCGCCTCGTCTGTTCATAGACGCTGTATGTGTTCGCTTTCTCTATGCTAAACTTATAACCTTTCAGAAAATTTAACATTGTCAGGTGAAGATGCATGCATTCTCTCTGGCTTATTGAAGCCTGTTCGTAGCACTCGATCATCTGTGTGTGATCATTGCTTTTGACATGCGCCGTTTTCAAAGGATTCCATAAATGTTTAACTTCTTCGTTTCTGTCATTCCATACTGGAATTCTCGTCCTTTCTCTTTGGTTGATATTGCGCATGCGCGAGCACCGTTTTATGCGTACTGTTCAGACTGAAGAAAACTGAATAATATAGTTTGTTGATGTAGAGAGGGGTAGGAGGCTGAGGAAAGACAGCTGGGAAGATAGTTTAGGGGCGGTAGAAGAAGAAGGAAGCTGAGCGAGGATGCGATCCCATATGGTTAGGAACTGGATCAG
>NW_014577400.1:0-29123 GCF_000485595.1 Priapulus caudatus
TCGATGTCGGTGATGTTCCTTGCGTGTTTTGGAAAGTCCGATGATCGCTTGCTAGGAATTCGCTGCAAGCGGCTACGCAGTTCTGTGGTGTATCTCGAACCCGGCAAATCGTAACGCGTGCGGCTGGCAAATACAGATTTCGTTCAGGGTTGCATGGGTTATCCCGCTTTCCTGCCGCAGCGTATCTACCAGCGTTACATGCCTGGCTAGAAACTTTCTCCAGCGCTTGTCGGCCAGAGTAGTGTGTCGTCGATACATTTGGTTTTGTTGGGCACATTCGAGACAATCTCGTCAAATCTGTCTGGAGTAGCGTCGCCTGTGATGCAATGTTAAGCCCTGTGCCGGAGCCGTGCAATACGGTATTCTTCCCCAAGCGTGTGAGTGAGCGTGTAAGTTGCTTATCTTTTTTTTGCTTTTGTTTTTTTTTTTTTTTATTATACCCGAGTGGATACACTGTGATAGCCGTTCCACGCGTCGAAACAGTATTTTACCATCCCATGTGTAGCCGACGCGTTGCGTGGAATGGTGACTGCTGTGTGCGCTGGGTTTTCACGGTGTGCATGCCGTGTTAAGTGGTTGCATGTAAACTGTTTTCGCTCTCGCGCTTGCCGTTTCTTCGCACAAACGACCATGCCGTGGCACCATGTCACTGGTTCACCTAACTGGTACTGGCGTTCTTAGTACGCCATAGCCCGTATCGTCTTCTGTCCAATCCAGCTTTAACGTCGTCTCACAATGGGATGGCGTACGAGGCCACGGGAGCAATGTACTGCGTACGTGTTCGGCATTCTGGGGTCCCCATTAGATGTAGCGGGGGGCCTGTCATCAATCGCAGTGGTTGGTGTTCGCACGATTGCTGAATGTTGCTAGATTTGTAACGATCAGAAGGATTGTCTCAGCTCTGCTCGATTGTCTTCAGTTGCCCTGCCGAAATATAGCACTCGATGCGTGGTGGGCGGCGGCCCAGCTGCGTCGTCGAGGACATTCACACTGCGTGTGAGCCCGCTGATCATTTTCGTCGCGAGCCTAGGCTTGTCATCACATCAGAATTGTGCCGCCTGATCCGTTGTTGCTTTCACTACGGTGAGGAATGTGTTCTCTGAAGACCGAACCGATTGATGACCTTGAGACTCGCCAGCAACTTTTGGGCAACCAGTGTCAGCCAGTTTGAAGGAATGACGACTGACCTGGCGTCGTGGATGTGCAGCTTAAGACCAAGACGTTGTTAGTCTTCATGGCGGTGTTGCCTTCCCACTGTGCAGGTAACGAACGGCCTGTAGCCGTTTTCGCCCGACTTTTGCCTTTATCAAATGTCTATGTTGCGTTGTAATATTGGGGCGTTGGGTCGAGAGTTTATATTTCCACCATTGTGTCCGCGCAGCGAGTGTTATGGAGTCACATGGTCGAAACACCGCACTCTTCGTGTTCATCAAATGAACTTTGCCATTGTTTGTACTTAGCTTGCTTCCTGCCTCTGCACATGCTGTCAAAGGTGGTGGTATCTTGCTCACAATGGTGGCCATGTTGTGGCATACGCAGGGCATTTCCTTCTGTCTACCTTGTATGGTTACGGACGTCCGTGGCCTTCTCCCGCAGTATCGAGCCACAATTCTGACTTGTCCAATTTTCGTATTGTCATTACCTGACTGCGATCTTTTACAGAATCGTTTATGCTACGTTTATAAGAGCTGCTGCACTTGGCTGTCGGCACATTATGGTGTGGGGTCGATGAGATGCGGGCTGCGAGCGTTGCGCCGCATGCTTTACGCCTTCAACGAGATGAAAAACCTCTTCAAGGCGTCATTTCCTGCGCTTCTTGTCCGAGTAGGCTCATAGTTGTATTTCGGTGTCCTCCAGGCCTCGTGGTCAACACATCACGGCAGTACAGCCTCTGTGTAGTTCACGTCGTCTGCCAAACAACCAGCGACACGTCATGATGAACTTGCATACCCTGCTTGGACACGGAGGCGAGCACGAATCACGGATTGGTTCGTCGCGGTCTCTGTGCGCATGTATGCCAGGGTAACGCCGTAGCAAACCATGGTGTTTTATTCCCTTACAGCGAGTGTTTTAATGTTTTCAGATACGTCGGCTTTCAGATTTGTTGCCAACAGTGCCACGACCATTGCCTGCTGCAGCGTCTTTCCTTAAGTGTTCATCACAACAGCTCCATATAATTGCATCACCTTGTCCTTGCTGGCACTTGGAGTCGTCTCGACATAGTCATATCCATCGCGATCTGAAGTAGGACACGTCTTCGCTGGTGCGGCAGAAGATATAGTTGGTCGTTTTCACCCTTTCCACCTCTTGCAGTGCGGGACCTGTGGGTAGACGTTCGCCGTTATTGGATCGGTGGCGTGAGCGTTAGTGAAGCTGCTGCACGATCCGCCAGTCGCGACGTCCGTGCCGTGCGCGTAATCGCACTTCGTCGATGGCTGGCAGTCACATAACCGGCATCGTGCTGTGCAGTTCAGGGGAGTTGTCAGGATAAGATACGCGTTGTTCACCAGTCAATGCATGTCCCATCATAGATAGAACACGTTCATTTCGTAAATCAGTCTTTATTCAATGATTGCGTACTTGATTACAGATTACAAATGATGGGACTCAATTCTGAAACCAATAGACAAGAGAGTTACATTGTGGTATATTATTGTCTAGTTTTGACGGTTTTTTCGTCTAGGAACACACCTCGGTTATAGGAAATCGCGCTGTGAAAATTGCATTCAGATTGCTTGGGCGGTTCTGGGCGCCATAACGCTACGATACATTCATACATACATTAAAAATGTATACATACATTACATACATACATACAGACATACAACATACATACATACATACATAATACATACATACATACATACATACATACATACATACATACATACATACATACATACATACATACATACATACATACGAACTCAAATATAGATTAGATAACTATACATGATATATCTAAATCTTATGTTTTTGGGCAGCAGCTTGTGTCAGATGTCATTCAGATGTGTTTCTGCTGTTTTTTTTAAAGGCGAGACACATTCACTCATCTGACAACCTGGCTGGAAGACGCACGTCAACATTCCAATAGCAACATGGTGATTATGCTCATCGGAAACAAAACGTACGGCATGTCGATAAGTCCCTGTCCAACAGCACAAAGTCACTGTTGTCCATGAAATACGCTCAATGCTTGTATTTTGCTATGAAAATATGTTCACACATAAAATTTTCACAAATATATATATTTGGGACTGAATTCCAATTGATTTGGTCTATGTTTGCTTAGAAAATCTTTCTGTAACTATTGAAGTAACGAGTGGAATGCAAGTTGAGTATCTTGGTTTAGCAGAGGTTATAAAATATTTAAATTGTAAAAGATCTTCCCGAGTATGAAATTTCTATTTTGCCTGGCAGTAAAGTAGGCGAAGGTCGGTAGGCCCAAGTAATGACATTATAAATATAATGATTAAAACATCTGATTTTGTGGTCCAGGTAGAAACGTCTCTGAAAGCGACCACCCATAGAAATCATTTCATTACACATCACTGCCCAATTTTGTCACAAAGCTCATGTGCTATGCTCACTAGTCACTTTCAATGATAAACTATGCTTTCCTATCCATCCATGAGAACGCCTGTTTAACCATAGCACCCTTGTAACCATGGCATCCGTGTCGCTGCAGGGATCTAGAGTCGAGGAGAGATGTGAAGAAGGAAGAAGGCGAGGCATTTGCGAGGGAGCATGGACTCATATTCATGGAGACGTCAGCGAAGACGGCGGCTAATGTGGAAGAGGTGCGTGCCGCTCGGTTGAATATTCTGTAAACGTCCACATTTGTTAACTTTGCTACAGTGTCTCAACAACCCATTATGGTTAGATTCCCAACTTTATTTCCTCCTGCCAGTTGGTATGCTGATCACCGATGCACTTAAAAGATTGTATACTTGTAGTTGGTGTGAATTATTGATAAGAGTTAATATATATAATTGTTTTCAGGCCTTCATTAATACAGCAAAAGAAATTTACGAGAAAATCCAAGAGGGTGTTTTTGACATCAACAATGAGGTAAGTAATCAGCAAACCATTTTCTAATCTTAACGTTTTTACAATTATCTTTTATCTTTACAAATTGCACTCCTGCCCATAAGGTTATATCCTGTGCAAGAATTAAATGAAACGATGTCAAATAATTACTGCATTAGTGATTACCAATCAGCCATGATGAAAACCTTTAAACCCACTTGCAGTACGTTCCATATGGTTCTTATTGTTACTGTTGTTATAGCATTGTTCAGGCAGTTATATATAACTGGTATTACATAACAGTTTACATAATAAATGGCATTATAGGCAAATGGCATCAAGATCGGACCACAACACTCTCCCTCAAGTCCTCACGCCCCATCAGGAAGTTTGGGACAACAAGCAGGAGGTGGTTGTTGCTAGGAGTACCCCTCCCCCCACCCCCCATGACTCTCAATATCAGCTGTATCCACGTGGATCTGTTTCGCGGAGGCACCCTGACGCGTGCACAGACAGACGGTCGATGGCAGGGTCAGTGATAGGAGCCATGTGCGCACACGTTGTGGGTGTTCACTTATACTATCTACCCAGATGCTGATGCTCATGCTGGGAGAGAGATCATGTTTCCGCAGTTCACAAATGGTCTTCTATTGCGAAGTTAATAAATAATAGTACAGATATATACGCCTAAATGCATGCAGCTATATAGTGATGACCCTATGCTGTATGGAAAAGTGAAAGGTGCCTGTTGTTGTATGCAGGTGTGCGCACACGTCTGTGTTACAATTAGGCGCGAGTGTGTGTTCGTTATTGCCATCATGTCTAGTGTTGTTGTTGCTGTTATTGTTGTGTTTTAAATAGGTAGCAGATATTCCCAAGCTTAATCCCTACGGCTGAGTAATGGTAATAACAGTTCTCATAGCTCGTGTGTTGGAAGCACATTAAGGTAGATGGAGGATCCTAGCATCAATCACACAATACATGACCATTTACTGCTGTTAGTTCAAAGCCTTGTAAGACATATGCAAAAAATATGTGCGATGCACGATTCCTTGGTTATTTGCCTTGTTTTTTGCCAATCAATATCTGCGCTGATTTTTGCTGATTTTTGCTGATCAAATTTTGCGTGGCTGAGACCAGGTATTCTTGAATGAACGGAAATGCTTAAACGAATGCGCAATTTAATTTATTCTAAGTTCCGGTTATGAAATGTTTATGCTGTGTTGAGAGTGGAGGATCTTGTTTGCTAGTCTTGCGGTGTAAAAGAAGTTGCCTTTGACAATCAGCGTGCATGTCCTCGCTCTGTGCTCTACTGACATGGCGGACTCTGACATGGCATCACTGCATTACTGCATTGCAGACTGCAGTAGATTCACATAACTTCATTACACATTCGGCTTATTCCGTTGATTCTGACGAAATCTATGTATCCCATCAGAGCGATACAAGAATAACTGAGATCAGTCACGCGAAGTTGTAGATGGTGTCATGTTTACGATCGTTTAGTTTCGAGAGTAGCGGACAGCTAATGTTTTGTTCTGTGTTAAAATACTGTTGCCTCTTATCTATTTATATATTACTGTGCTCTTATTTATCTTCATCAACGCGACATGATAAGCTGGGAACCACCGAAACCGGCAGCTGGTGGGCGGAACGTGAAGATCACATTGACGTTCTCTCCTAGATCCTTGAAGTAAAATCCCTTTATCTGGTCACAATTTTGTACAACGGCAGCGGTGAGTTTTCTTGCTACAGACACAGAGTGGCCTTTTGAACCAATACCAGGGAACTGGATTTATGTTCTTCTGCATTTGATGTTGTAGAAACGCAGGCGCACATTAAAAACATTCCGTCGGGGGAAGCTGCACGTAGTAAAGCTCTGATGTACATAGCAAGAGCCACTATTTGTTACTGCATGTATTTCTATAACGACTCTATAACTTCGCTATCCTCGTGATGCGTGGGTCTATGTGTGGTTGCCTTGACAACAGACTTCTGCTTAATCCGACTTGTTTGCGAGAGCATTCCGTCTTCCAGAAATTCTCTGAATCTTGTTCATATTATTGCTTCTCTGATCATTTGTAAGGTTTAGAAAACAGTTAGTAGCTACCGAAAAGATTGTTTTTATTGATCAATTGTTAGATTTAATTTCAGCTAAGCTATTTAGATTAAATCATTAGCTGTATTGTGAATCCACAGAGTATAGCTACATATATATTTGTCGGCATGGGAGAATAGCTGATATGTGATGAAAGGACATGGTTGGGGTGTGCGTTTGACAGTTGTGGCTAAAATTGCTAGTGACATTCTTATAATATGAGTGGTGTGAACAAGGTAATCATATTACCTTATATATGTTATATAGTATCATCACGTAAACACGAGAATCTAGGTACGCATGAGGTATCTAGCACAATGTATACATGTATATCTTGATTCAATACATACATGAGGTTGTATGAATTCAGTTACGATCTGTATATATTGTACTGAAATAGCGTTGTACGGCCCCTTCTATTGCAATTCGAATTCAATGACCAAAAAAATATTCGTATAGGAAAAACTACTGCCTGTGCTAGCTGATTCGATCGCTAAAAACCTGAGCTGTGGTTTCGACTGAGCGCGTGAAATAAAATCCATAACTTTTCTAGACGGTGCAGAAGCTTGCTTGTAATTGTGAAGTCTCGTGGTGTCGTGGATACGTCTTTATCGCGTAGTTTTGTCGGTTCGGGGCTCATCGAGTTCTCCACGCGCTTGGTTAGTACGAAACTCGGACCGCTCCACGTATTTTGGTTGGTTATTTTATCACAGTGTACGGAGCAGGGCAAGTGTGCAATGTGCAGCAGCTGGGATGAGTTCTCTGCAGGCGAGACCGCTTCTCTTGAAAATGTACTACAAAGGAGCAGATCAATTAGTTTGGCTAGACTAATTAATGTGCATTTGGTGCGGTTATAACGATACGCGTGTGTTATAGATTCACTTCTCGTACTACTGAATTCAGGAGTCTGTGTGTGTGTGTGTGTGTGTGCGTGCGTGCGTGCGTGCGTGCGTGCGTGCGTGCGTGCGTGCGTGCGTGCGTGCGTGTGTATTGAGATTCAAAGGTCGGTGGGGTAGGTTCCAGTCAGACCGGATTAAATGAGTGGTATATCCTGTGCACCCTTCTATCGTAGACACCACTTGTTTTCATTTATTCCGATGGCCGTATCTCAGTGGAAATATAGTATTTTCCCCGAATTTCGTAGCCCCCTCTAACACTCGCGCGGCCTGTGCTGGTTTCGCACTGTGCCCCTGTAGCATGGTTTACAGTTCTTCCTATGACAAATTTCCCATCCTACATTGTGTGTACGCAGCATGGACATGCCTGGCAGGGCGGGTTATTAATGTGACTCGGATTTAATCTTTATTCGTCCAAGGTCGAGGATGTTTGCTATAAAGGTGGTAGGGGTAGTGGTATAAAATGTTACACCTTTCTTTATTATCCGGCTCTGAGCTCAACGGAATGAACTGTTACGACCTTGATGGTTTATTGTTAGAGAGTTGTTGTCTATCAACAGCATTCACATGTAACCAAATCAGTTTAGCATCGTACCAAGAGCTAAAAAATACCTTTACTATATTAATATTATTCGCTCGTAGGCATAGCGTCAGTTTGCACAGAAATATATTATCGATAGTTTACGAATATATATATATAATATGCACACGGTGAGTGAGGTAGTATGGCTTCTTGCTTTGTGTAAGCACCCGATGACCCTTGCTAGTGTAAAGTACAGAGCGCAGTGGCAGTCGTCTCCAGTTAAAGAGAATGCCGCTAGCTTATGATGAGTGATTCGTTTATTGTAGCTTCTCTTAGATCCCCCGCAGCAAATCTTGGTTAATGTGAATGTGGCGTGCGACCAAACCGACCAGTTACTGCTGTTTATAAGTGCCGAGCGGTTATAGTAGATATGCGCTCTTGATACTGTGTTATCATCGCCCGTCTAAATGTAGTTTTTGGCGTTCATCGGTTTCGCGTGCACAAACTGTGAAAGCCCCTCTCTCTCTGTGATTTGCGTCCAAGAGACTATTCATGATGCGGTGAACACCGGAACGCTTCAGCTATTCATGTATTGACATCCTGGGATGTCTCGGCAAATATACCTATCGGTTCAATGGTGGTCTCTAGGTGGCGCCAGTGTACGTGCAGATTATAATGAAAGTAAAGTGTCCGTTTTAACCTTGCGTTTCCGTGTGATTATTTTGGTCATATGTGTGATTTTGGTGAGATCGTCACCAAATCACTCGGTGTCGGTTTTAAATTGTAATTCTAGTTTCGGGCTACATTAATTATCACCCCCTACACACACACACCAGCGCGCGCCCCGACACGAGGATATCGAGGTCATCAGGATGTTATGGCGACTGAAATGCCGTCATACAAAAAACTAGTCCGAGATTCCTCTGACCAATGCCCACACCGACGATTTGGTGGATTTGGTGTGGGTTAGGGTAGATGTAGGCGGCCAATATTCCCAGGGTAGACCTGTTCCCCATCTGGTCTGGTGCCACGTACTCTACTAACCCACACCAAAATCGTCGGTGTGGGCATTGCATGGTCAGAGGAATCTCTGACTAACAAAAAACATGAACACACCAGACCAGACACCGATAGACTATGTCTAGATAGCGACGATAAATGAATAAACTTTCACTTGCGGCGCCGAATTGCCCTTGCGTCGAAGTAATCTACGAAGGAGTGCGTTCCGAAGAGGCGGGGAAGGATTATTTTCGGAAAGAAGAAGCAGGCCATTATAACTATCTGGGAACGGGGTAGCCCGACCAGGCTGTGTGACTAACGTCAATATACTCAGATCTTGATGTATGACCGTTTCTTGGAGCTAGGAACGGAAAAGACCATTATGATTTTAAATACCCGGGAACTGTGATCCGGCATCTTTTTTGAATTTGAAAACTAGGAATGGACACCGGCCCACCTGTTCCGCATCTATCCACACCCTGCAACGTCATCACCCACATCTTACACGGAAAACCCATTTTGTCACGTCATCGGATACATTTTTCTTCTCCCCTAGATCTGTAAACAGATGGTCATGAAGAAGTTGCAGGTACACGCGTCAGAAATACTGGGCCAACCATTAAACACACAGCATACACATCAGAAATACTTACACCGACGCTGACGCTTGGCACCAACCTCGAAATCCGCGAGCCAAAGATGCACCTTCTTGCATTATTGCATATATATCTGTAGTTGCACGCAAAAAAACCCACTGCTTGAATCAGCACTAGCACTGCTCCTGTACGCCAGAAGCAGCTTATCCATCAACCGTGAAATTATTAATGATGTAATAAATACCGCGATCAGTGTCTGTGCGTGCGTGCGTGCCTGTGTGCATGCGTGCCTGTATACGTGCGTGTGTGCGCGTGCGTGCGTGTATAATAATAAAATATGTCAAAACTAAAAGCCGCCAGGAAGAAGAAATCTGCTTTTACGTATGCAACCAGGCCGTAACCGTTATACATCTACTTCTTCCCCGACTGTGCAATTTTTGCATCCCAAATTTATTAGCACCGTAGGCGAGGCGGTGTATTACACTGTATATAGTTGTGCTGTATAATGTCGACAGAAGCTAGAAGTCAGTGTTCTTCAAGCATCAGTCGGCTAGAAGACTTTTGGCATTCTATTACAGCGGCACCGCCTTATCGGACCTTGGATAAATGTGGTAGAATTCCTATGTACGTTGCCGTGTCATTTTGGTGAATGCCGACCCGTCCGGATAAAAGGGATACCATTACATTTCCACCCGAACTTGTCAGCTCATCTAAAATATGTGAATTTCATGTAAATTTTCCTCGTCTTTGTCATAAAAGCGCATTTTGACTTCGATCTAACGTGTAATTGTACGTTGTTGTTTTTACACATTAGCAAAGTGCAAATTTTTAAATGAATAAATGTAAGTTTACTTTTACAGATTGGTACAAATGATAACCCCGCACAAACACGTACCCAAAACTTTATCCTAACTATACTGCATTTAACTTAAATAATGGAATTACTTTTTAATATATACACAGACATATGCGGCTAATACAGCAAAATAATAGGTAAGTAAACCGTAAAGTGCGAAGGTTGCGAGACAATCGGTACCGCCCTTGAAAAACCTAGGAATTCAATAATGCAATGAAGCCAAACTTTTATTTTAAACTAATTAAATGTCAAAGATTTCAACGGCAATATTTTGTTACCAGATATATACATATAAAAATATGTATTGGCATACACTGTCACTGGGCGCATTCCGTTTAAAACTCAAGATAAATGAAAAATATTATGATGTGGATAAATATATATATTTATATTTTCTATATGTGATATGCATATACTCGATACATGGATTATGAAGTACCCACAGCAATATTCGATACAAAATATATGCGTCATAATAATACCAATCAGATCAGGATTGAAGAGAAACAATCCCCTGTTCGTTTCTATTCTCGCCCCATCAGATAAGTGCGTGCAAATGTTTCTATACAGCTCACCGGGCCTCAGCTGCGCAAAGTTCAACACCCTAAATATAACATTACAGTAGGTCTTAGTTTAACCCCTAATTCACTCTCTCCCGCCACGCGCTTGCTATTCTCAGCCCGAATGCACGCTTATAATTTCCGTTATCCAAACTGAATCGACCAGGAAGCAAAATGTAATCAAAACTGGAATATAGCTACACAAAATTTGCATAGTCCTTATGCAGCCTCTCTCACAAGTTGTATAGTTTATTTCTATCAATTGCTCCCGGCACGATTACACTGGAACAACGAATATGAACGTTCGTTTGAATTGGAGACAAAAGTGGAAAATCTCACATGGGGCAAACGACGAGCATACATCTCGATGTAACACTAACCCCGTCAGGGATATGTTACGTGCAGTCATGAATAAACACCGGCCTAGTAAATGTAAAATCACCGACGACCAAACCTATTAGGTAGCCACACGTTTTTGACAACAGTATACCCGCTACACACCGTACTCCATACTGGCAGTACAGTAGTGCAAATTGAACACTTTCTGCTCTACAAGCATTATTTACACACACAAACACACAGCACACGCACGCACGCACGCGCGCAAATCACACTACAGAAAACATACACGTAATTACTGACTCGAATAACGAATACGACTGAATCCCAGCGAACGACGGATAACGGAAGTTTGGAAATCGACTGAAACCACAGTCGGTGGCTGAAACCAATGACTGACGTACAGACAATGCATGAAGCCAGCAACTAGAGTAGAAAAAATCAGGAGCCCAGCGAGCTTAATTTTAACCCGATGACGTGCCTTTCCCGACCAATGACGGGACGCGGGCACATACATTATACGCACACTAAGACGTTCACTCTCGATTACTACGATAGAGATGACAAAACCGTGCAAAAAATCGAAGACATCAATTTAACAACGACGAAGTTTCCGTTATGAAAAAAACCAGTCCCCGTCCACCTGAGCGAGCTGTTCTTTATAGAGGAATTTGCTCGGGTTTCTCAGAAACAATGCGTGTACACACATTAGTCGCTGGCTCAGGCAACGACACGGTATCAGTCTATAGGCTGCTAGGACACGGGAACGCGAAAAAATCCGAACAGCTGCTGTGACGGGATGCTACAGAGATGTGGCAGGGTTCATAGTAGTACGACACATGTTGAAATAAGGACTTATAAGACCCTTTCTGGAGGCCAAAATAAGACTTTTTTACGCGATTTCTGATAGATCACCGACTATTAAAGTACACTAATAATATTTATATGTACACAATTGCAGAGCCGTTTCGCCGAAATTCAACACAGAAAATGTTGAAAATGGTCCTTCGGCAAAAAATAAGGACTATTAAGTACTTTTCTAAGATTTCACCAAAAATAAGTACTAATAAGAGCCCTTATTTTATTTTTGGCAAAATAAGTACTTATAAGACTTTGGAAGACCCGCTACGAACCCTGTGTGGGTAAAGGTCAACGCAGTGCCTATAGCAGAACGTACGGCCTGGTTTTCAGAAAGCCTCTGAAGTTATAATCAAGGTTATAACAGGTATACTTGTTTTTATTGCTGGGTGTGCATTGATATTGTTCGGCGCAACATATAGACGAACATACAGACGATCACATCAAGGGCATCAAATGGCATGGATACAATCAAGTGTGTTATAATAGTAAAGGAATATTTGCTCAGAATACCTCAACAGTTGGGCAATAGTTGATAGTAAATCAAGACATGTTTGTAGTGTCACCGTTTTAAGATACAGGTGGAATAAAGTGTAGCAATCTATGTACACTCTAGGCCAGACACTATTGGGGTTGGTGACGCACGCAGATACAAAGATAATGGTAATAACATATAGTTTGAATCAGGGATGGAGGGAAGAAGAGTTGTGTACCAGTCAAACACACACACATGACCTAATTTATCATCTTTTTGCCCAACTATAGGAAATGTGACACAAAAAATAGACATTGGAAATACAACAATAGTTACGAATTATAACTTCAACATAGGTTTAACAGTTATTTACAGTTAATCATTTTAAAATTAAGTGTATATTCACCATTTTTTTCAATCAATGTTTGAGAAACTGTCGTTAATTTGTTGGCGGTGTGAAGTCGTCAGTACTTTTGCTATTCCCTAGCTGAACTTTTCATGGAGGTTTTTAAATGTACAGGATGGACTGAAAGAATTGTAATTATTTGAAAAATACGGTATAATAAGGGGATCGCAATACTATAAATTTCACTATTACTTTCATATTGATAATGATTACTCACATACTTATTCTAAATAGCAATATTTACACTTTAAATAGAAGTTAACGACATAACCAAAAGAGACACCAATGAATAGGATGTCTACTGATACAAACAATCTTCAAACATTTAAAAAACATTTCTAGTGAATACTAACCTATAACATTCTGTAAGCAGCAGACTTTAAACATAATAACACTGTAAATCATTCTTAAACTTACGTGACTGGTATCCTCCAATCATGCCTTGCAACAGGCATATGTACGTTACATACATGCACTTTTTATGTAAAAATGGTCCCAAACATCTTTTACCCAGGGGCCGTTCACAGTCATCCACATTACTACAAGAGTACAAAACAGACACAGGGGGAAGCGGTGGCAGCGGTTGTTGTGCGTGGTTAGAAATACAAAAGGAGGCCAACTAGCGCGCTCCTATCACTCTATCTAAGTAAATCAGTGCTCAGCAATTATATTTTGCAGTTTTGGGCGGGAAGGGGCAGTTTTGGGGCAGTTGCGTGCAAGGGTTATACGCTGCCGATAACGGTGATGAATGTGAACAGCCCCGCGTACCTTTTCAGTTTCAATTAGTTATATTTGCACTGTTATCTTTACGTATTCCGATTCGTGGTGGTTACCGTCGCCACTTTAGATTTAGTTACGAAACTAACCGCTTTTGCTCATCCACAAATCTCCGTCCTCCCCCCTCCCGCGCACTAACAAAGCAACAGACGATCTAAACGCTTTTAAAAGCCAACCCTACACGCGTACAGGCTGCACGCAAACAATCGCCGGGGGGGGGGAGTGTGTACTGAGGTAATCAGGTGAACTTCGTACCTGTTTATGTGACCTGGCACCCAGGCACACACCTGGCACAGGCACAGGACAAACGACTTTGCGAAAAAACGCGTCGTCAAACGACTCGACACCTGCGCATCGTAAGGCCGGGATCGCGCGACTGCTTGCGTGCAAACCCTCGATTGACTGCTTGCACGTACGGCGCGCTTCGTACGACATCGCAGATATCACACCCTGGGGAAGGGGGAAAGAGTGCGGAGATTTGTGGATGGCGCGGCGGCGGCGGCTCGCGTCTCACGACGTCTCAGGCAGAATCTTGACGTTCATCGCATCTCCACCTGTTTGGGTCCCTCACCTTGCGCTCCTCCTCCTCACGGAGCCTCACACCTCCAACCGTTCCGCGCGCGCCCTCGCTCCTCGGAGAGACGCCTCGACATATCTGGCTTCCTTCAAGAGCTTTACACCTCCACCTGGTTGAATACTATGGGCTTCTTCGAGGTTAAACCTCGACCTTTTCGGGTCCCACCGGCTCAGGCATCATGCTGATCACCTTTATGATGAGGGCTTGAAGATCCTGCAGACAAACATCAGACATTAGGTTTCAAGCGGCTAAACTAAAGCAAGCGGCAGGCGTCACCGCAGCGGTTGGTAGAGGAAACTTGATTCGGCGGACCTAAAAGGTGGGCCATCCCCCCCTGTCTGTTCGGGGCCCGGGTTAGAATATACGGCACAGCACGGAAGGATACGTGGATTTTTTTTCAATTTGGCACAACCTGGCAGGCAGAGGAAAGTTGCTTGCCTACATCGCATTATACTTTCTAGGTCGAAAGATGCATATCCCAATTTGAATTACCTCCAGAAGTTTGTAACCGTTTTTAACTCTCTGACCAGTTCAAACACATATTCCTAACAATACAAGACAAGAGAGCACCGTAATCAGTCACCACCAAACCGAGGGGGGGCTCGCGCTGCACTCACTTTGCCGCGGACTCGGCCCGTCTCCAGAACCTCCTCGTGATTGGCAAGCTTTTGGTCCTCGTAGTCCATGACAACGCAGTTTGTTATCATGGAGATGCCGAGAACGCGCATGCCGCTGTGTCGGGCGACGATCACCTCATGACATGTGCTCATGCCTGCGAGAGTGAGGGAAAACGCACGCGTGAGTCGTATGGTGTACGGTTTGTCAATTTAGTCCAACCATATGTCGGTTTACAAACACGTACACACCATATTTTCCGCCAACCATACACATTGTAACGTCACCAACATATGGAAAGCCATCCCCTTCATAAATCATTTTCAAACATTTCAACTACACAATTTTAAATCAATTTAAAACATTTCAAATTAATTATTAAAAATAAAAATTACTTTATATTGTTTGAGAAATTTAAATTCAAAATTTAAAATCAATTCACAGAATAACAAATCAATTTATTAACTTGCAAATTAATTCACAACTTTCCAAAATAATTGCCTGATATACAAATTCCTTCACATCATTGTAAAAATTCATTTTATAAACGTACAATTTATTTTTAAAACAACAAACCAATTTACTAACTTGCGATTTCATTGAGAACATGTTACATAAACTCACAAATGTTTAAATCTTGCTTCCTCACCCTAACAATTGAAATTATAAGTTTTAAATTAATTTACAGAATAACGAATCAGTTCACTAAGTTTGAAATTAATTTATTACTTTTAACATTAATCACCAGAAATGCGAATCTAACTGTTGGTTTCAGAATTATTAGGTAACAAACAACAAATGTATAGCTTAAATTACAAATTAATCATACAGCTTTCAAAACATATATAAATGTTTACAACTTCCAATCTATTCAAGACCTCTGAAATCACTAACGTTTACAATTTGCCGCCCACTCTGTTGTTTCCGGTCCGTGTGCAAAACTATTCAGGAAACTTCGAATCAATTCATAGGGCTTGCAATCTATTCACTACACTTTCCGAACCAGCCAACTACAAACCAAACTCCAAATCAATTCATTCTAGACGTGCCCGGATGCTTCAGCTCGGATGGATACGCTATAGTATTGTAGGATCCGATTTTTACCACCCTGCGGGAAAGATGTGTTTCTTTATGCCCCAGTCACACATACACGACGCACGGCCCGCGCATTGAAAATTAATCAAAAAATGGAAAATAGATCAGTGCGTCGTTGTGCGCCCAACTTTTGTCAGGATTTGGGAGAAGCTAGCGAGTTGACAACGAATGCACAGCGTGTTGCTAGCGCGCTGCGCGTATACAGGGCGCATACAGAGCGTATACAGGGCGCACATGTTAAAAAATTCATCGAATGCACAGCGTGTTGCTAGCGCACGGAACGAATGGTCCGCGCATGCACCGAGCGTTCAACGCACAGCTAGCGCATAGCCAACGCACAGTCAGCGCACAGGTCAGCGAACGAACAGGTCACGTGACTGTGCCTATAAAAAGCGGCGGCTCGTCCTGCTTGCCTTCATATCAAAGTAGTGACAAGTGCACAACTTCAATATGCCATCCAAGAGAAGGAACCCGACGTCCCCGAACCCCAAGAAGAAGAAGACTCCTGCTCCTGTTGCTGGTTTCCGCGGTCGTGGTCGTGGTCGTGGAGGCAGAGGGAAAGAGCTGCCCAGCCTGGACCCTGCTGCTGTCGTCGATGATGCTGTCGTCGAAGATGCTGTCGATGATGCTACACGTTATCCATCCTCATCCCATCAGGGCTCCCCTACTCACTCACGCTCTGGGTCATTAGACAGTCATGCATCGCTGGCATCGCAGGCATCGACTGTGGCCAACAGCAAGAAGAAGGACAAGAAGGGCCACAAGCTCTCCGATGAGGAGGAGGAGTTGATGGTCGCCTTCTTGGAGGCAAATGAAATGCTGTGGAACAAGAAGGCGACGCACTACAGAAGACCTGACATGAAGAACGCTGCATGGCAGAAGCAGGCAGAAACCATGTCAAAGGAAGTCTCTCACCTGCAAGGGTGGTTTAAGGGCATGAGAGACAACTTTGCGCGCCTGGACAAGCTGCCCAAGTCCGGGTCCGGGCAACGGATCTTTACAGAGAGAGAGCTATGGACCCTGAAGGAGTTGCACTTCCTCAAAAGAATCACCTACCACAGACCAGAGCCAGTTAGCAGTGTAAGTACAGCTACATATTGTTAGACTATTGATACTTTTTATGTAAACATGAATCTTTACTATCAAAGGGTCCAATGTATCTAAAAAAATCTATTTGCAATCATTTTTGCATTAGCTTTTTTTGCATTCTTTTTACTTATTATTTTTATTATTTTGTACTTGCAGGTGAAGGATGCGATCCAAGCACACAGTGGTGATCTCTCGGCTGCTGAGGCTGAGTGCGCCAGGATTGGCGTAGAGGCGGACGCAGAGGAGGAAGAGCCTCAGCAAGCCTCAGCAGTCAGCGGAAGGGGCAAGGGAAAAGGTAAGCTGTTGGAGGACGCTGTCATGGCCACCTTGCAAAAGCAGCTGCAGGAAACTGGCCAGCAGGTGCTCCAGTTGCAGCAGAAGATGCAGCCCCAGTCTCCGGCGGAGGTCTTCGGGACTTACGTCAAGGGGACACTGGTGAACTTGTCAGAACGGAAGTTCAAGAAGGCGCGCACGAACATCAGCCGGATTCTGGAAGCTGCCATGGAGGATAGCGATGAGGAAGAGCCTCCACAAGTCGCGCCGCCATCCTTCTGGCAAGGAGGACACCCCCGGTCCAGCTCTGCACCCAACTTCTCGTCCTCTCCCAAGTACGTCGAGCGGTGGCAGCCAGCCCAGGACTGCGGCTACATGGAGAGATACCAATCCAGCATGGCCAACCAGATGCCGCCTCCTCTTCCGGGTCCACCAGTTCCCCCAGCAGCAACAGCAGTACCCCCAGCAGCAACAGCAGTTACCCCAGCAGCAGCAGCAGCAGAAGAGCGTGTGCACAGCCATCAGCGATGCTCACCAGGTGCTCAACACCAGCTTGGACACAGGTGCGGTGAGTGCCAGTGCTGGAGGCTGTGAGCATGGCTTTGCAGATGTCTCTGCCTCACATCTCTGGCATCTCTGGCATATCTTCGCTGTTGGAGACATCTCGGGACTCGTGAGTAGCTCAAATGCTACAGAAGATAGTGTTGATTATTGAATGTTATGAATAAAGTTTTTATTTTAACTTTAAAACAATGTGTTTTGTGTTTGCTCATTTTACATGTAATATTTTAATAATAATATTTATTGATTTATATTGCGCACGTTGCATGCAGATATGTTTACGTGCGCATTACAAAGGCTGATTATAAAACAGCGGACTGCAACACTGTAAAATATCCTACTTAAATTTCGACAATCCTATAACAATTCCTGATTATAAATAGCGGACTGCAACATTGTAAAATATAGATCCTAAAAACGACAATATAATATAACATTTCCAATAAAATAGAAATCAAATCAAATTATTACCTAAAAATATTATTTCTATGTGTTAAATGCAATGTTAAATAGATGAGTTTTGACTAGGCGTTTAAAAGGTTCCAGTGACTTTTCACATCGAATATGACTAGGTAGCTTATTCCATAATTTTGGGGTAGCTGATGAGAAAGCTCGATCGCCAAGTGTAGCCAACGTTTTTACAGATGGTGGCTCAATTAACATTTGGTTACCAGAGCGCAGACTGTACCGATTAGGTCTCTTTAATGTGACTAATTCCCTGATATAATCTAGTGACATACAATGTAATGCCTTAAGTAGTGAGTGATGAGTTATACAGTGGCTGCCAGTCTATTTTCCGTATACGAGTTTTAAGAAATACTACTCATTCACTCATCACCCTGACTCTCGGACCCTCACCCAACCAACTGTCCCCCGACCCACCCACTCACCTACTCCNGACGGGGTATAAATTATTGAAAGATTTTGGTTACGGAAAATTTATGGCCGCGGCTGGTGTCCGCGGCTGCCGCGGCAGTTCCGACGCCCTTGTTCACATATGCACCACTAATATCACAGTGAATCTCAATAAACATATTACATAACTCCTCAGCACACACAAAAGAATAAACACCCAGTTCACATATGCACCACTAATATCACAGTGGATCTCAATAAACATATTACATAACTCCTCAACGCACACACAAAAGAATAAACACCCAGTTCACATATGCACCACTAATATCACAGTGTATAGATCTCAATAAACATATTACATAACTCCTCAGCACACACAAAAGAATAAACACCCACTTCCCCCACTCTATCCCGGGTGTGCATCTGGGTGCGCGGATAATCTTCACCTCTGCAGATATGTGCTGTCCTCCAGCGGCAGCTGTTTCTAGCGGCTAACCCCATTCGGTGTTTCATTTTGCAAATTTTGTTTCCCCAAACATCTGACGTTTCCCCAAACGTCTGGGTGTTTGAAAACACTGCTTGAATTTTCCGACGCCACTAACAACGTTGAAATTTCTTCGGTGAGCAATTGTTGTGTGTGCGTGTGTGCGTGCGTCCGTGCGTGCGTCCGTGCGTGTGTGTTTGGGTGCGTGCACACGTGCGTGCGTGCGTGCACGTGTGAACGTTGAAATATATTCGGTGAGCATTGGTGTGCGTGCGTGCGTGCCAGCGTGCGTGCATACGTATTTGCGTGTGTGCGTGCGCGTGCGTGTGTGTATGAGCATTCAGTGAGTATAGAATTTCTTTCGCGATAACTATCATTGTCGTATGTTCCAGTCACACATACGCGACGCACAGCCCGCGCATTGAAAAAATGGAAAATAAGATCAGTGCGTCGTTTTGCGCCCAACTTTGGAAGAAGCTAGCCAGTTGACAACGAATGCAAAGCGTGTTGCTAGCGTGCTGCGCGTATACAGGGTGCACATGTTAAAAAATCTAACGAATGCACAGCGTGTTGCTAGCGCACGGAACGAATGGTCCGCGCATGCACTGCGCATTCAACGCACAGCCAGCGAACGGCAGCGGTCATGCATGCTGTGACAATGAGCTTGACGATCACAGGCTGCTGCTGCATCGTGCTCAGGAGAACTTGGAAACGGTTGGCCAGGATGCCGAAGGCATTTTCTACGACCTTCCTGGCTCGGGAAAGCCGGTAGTTCAAGATGCGCTCCGGCCGCGTCATACTCCGGAGGCTGTACGGCTTCATCATGTTGGGTCGTAGGGCGAAGGCATCGTCGCCAACGAAAAAGTAGGGCACATCCTGGTTGTCGTTGGGAAGAGGATCGGGATCAGGGAAGCCTAGACTACCATCTTCAACGCATTTATTTAGCTCAGAAGCATTGTAGATCTGAGCGTCTGATGCTGATCCCATACCGCCGATGTCTGCCCAGATGAACTTGTAATCAGCATCCACAAGCGCCATGAGGACAACGGAGTAGAACCCTTTGTAGTTGTAGTATAGGGAACCACTGTTTGGAGGACACTTGCAGTTGACGTGCTTGCCATCAAGTGCACCACAGGTATGGGGGAAGTTCCACCTCTCCATGAAGTTGTCAGATATGGCACGCCATTCCTCAGGAGTGGTAGGATACTTCATCACCTCATCCTTGTACTCATCGATGGTTGCCTGGCACACTTCTGGGATGAGCAGGAACATGGTGTTGTGAGGCACCCTCCACCCATAGGACATTGAATGATACTTGGTCCCAGAGGCAAGATGCCGCAGAGTGAGGGCAAGCTTCAGGCCAGGGTCGAGAGCCTCTCTGTAGGTTGTATTCTGCTTGGTGATCCTCGGACCCACTCTGGTTAGCAGCTCGTCGAACATCTCGGGGGGCATCCGCATGAAGTTCTTGAAGGCTGCCTGGTATTCGTTACGAAGTTCAACAAGTAGCTGGTCATACAGGCCAAACTGCGTCGCCTACCGATCCACGGTCGGACCCAGAACCTCGGTTCACCTCTTTTTTTCTCCTTCTCCTGATGACATGGACTTGGTGAAGTGCCAGTTCCATGAGGTTCTGCTGATGTTGGAGAACCGCGATTTCGTATTGTAGTCGCAGCCTGTCAGGATCCTCCATCTTCTGCGGTGGTTCTTCTAAACACGATCAGCAGGAACCTCTGTCATCACCCATGAGGGTCGGAGGAGAAGTGATGATGAGGAGGTGGGGGCAGGACCCGTTTATATACCCCATGGCTACACGCTGCGTACACACTAGGAACACGCTAGAAGAACGTTGGGCGCGCTACAGACTCGTTCAGCACGCCCATATTCGCTGCATGTTCGCTGGACATGTGTTAGAAGCACGCTAGGTGTGCGCTAGGTGTTCGCTACACCTCAGCCGACGAACATACAATGAATACCCAGCGTGTGCTCCGCGTGTGTCCGGTGTTGGTCCAGCGCGCTCTGCGCGTGTCTGGCGTCCTTCTGGCGTGTACATTCATGCGTCAAGCTCCGCGCACATTTTTGTGCATGCACAAAAATCCCGACGCACACAGCGAATGACAACGAACCCATAGCGTTGGTCCAGCGTGCTCGACGAACGAGTAACGAATGCTGACGCACACCCAGCGAAAGACAATGCACTGGCCAAAATTGCTAATTTTCCAGTGCACGGGCCGTGCGTCGCGTATGTGTGACTGGCGCATTAAGCCGGGTGCACACGTGGCGATTTTAATAGACCCGGCAACAAATCAACGATCTGTCAGACAATGCAACGACAGTGCAGCGCACACGTGGCGATTGTCCAGCAACTCGGCAACAAATATCAAACATGTTTGATATTACCGCGACGAGTTTCTTGGCGTCAAAATCGCCATCGCCATGCAGCGCATACGTGGCGATCTCTCGGCGATTCTGTCGCCGGCAACAAAATTGCCAGTAGGCCTACTAGCGATAAAAATCGCCACGTGTGCGCCCGGCTTCCGCACAGTCAGCATCAGTTTTTTTGTTAATTAACAACTGCCTGAACTCTCCTGTCACATGCATCGCAGCAAAAGCTACACACCGCACCGATAACTCAGTCTCAGGCACGTGGCAAAGCCTCAAATGGAATTTTTTACATATGCCACGATCCAATACACATGATCATTGAAAATTGTGACGTGAACTGTAGATGCTGCCATCACACTAATAACAATTTGTGTGTTAGACAAATATAGCATTTCTTTGATAACTATCATAGCCTTTGGACAGGTGACAATGCATGAATCTGAGTCGAAGTGCACTACTCTGTTTTTATTAACTGTCTGTTTTACATTTTATAATTTCAATACAAGTTATTATGCTTCTTTATTTAGTTCTTGGATATTGTGATAATGTTTTGATGATGCCTGGGTAAATGCTAGAGGCCCGTGATTCACAGGCCGCAAATGGCTAGTAATAATTCATGTGTTTTTTAAAGAAATATACAATTGGGGCACTGGCTGACATGCAGCACCACTTTGAAAATAAAACCACATAAAATTTACTAATAAAAATAAAAATAAGTAATGTACAAATAAGCCATTCTACCATGACTCCATGATATCTATACTACTACAAAAACGAACTATGTCTATCTGGCTGTCTGTTTCCTATGCATTCTGCCGTTTATTCGTTTAGGATGCCACAAATTGCCACACGGTTAGGTTATCACCCTAAGGGTGGCCTAAGCACATTTAAAAGGATACACTAAAAACTGCGATTTAAAAACAAGTAAAATATTAAAAGTTAAAGAATGAATGCCTCGAAATGGTATTGTTGTCGTAGCACGCAATGCATGTTGGGATGACTCACAGCGTATATATTTATGCCGATTGACTCGCTCTATTTATGTATTTATATGTGTGATAGCATGCACTAATCACGTGTTTGTTTCTCTGTTAGTGTTAGTAATCTATCCGTAAAATTAAGTAAATATCTATGGCTGCATTTGCTCTAAAAGTTTATCCTAAGCGTTTTTCCCCGAACAACACCGGGTACCCAGCTAGTTTCTACAAAAATCTCACTTTCTATGGGCTTGCAATCCTATATTAGCTTGCTGCTACTTGTTTAAAGAAACTATTTCAGCAAAGGCACCAGTTATGCATATTTAAGCATGGAAGTTATGCAGCCACACTAATATTTTCTCAGATATCACAAACTATTCTGCGTGATGTGCGTGACAGCTGTGTGCTAGGCTACTAACAAGTTTTGATGTATACTTCACACTTTAGATTTTTTGTAGAATACTATAAGTTTGATCAAAGTTATATCTGTTGAACTAGCTATCCAGTACCAATATAATATGATCACTCACCTGCATACATCACCTGCACTGCTAGAAACCTCTTCTGAAGTGAGCAACATCCTCCCAAGTATGTGACTCCTGTGACACTATTCTGTGACTCGCGTTAACTTTTTCTCCATGGATCATAACATTTCAGTCATCAAAATTCTGATGACCCTAACATTTGTTAACGCTATGAGCTACTATCGTACTCGAGTCACAGAATAGTGTCATGCGAATCACATACTTAAGGAGGATATTCACGCAAGTGTAATACCGTCGAAAGACAGAGAAGTAAATATACATGAATAAGCTATTGTTCTATTTTGGTATACAGGCCAGCTGTGTAAAGTTATAACGCTGGACGAGACAGTGGTAGAATTAGCCAATTACAGACGGTAACGTAGAACGGACTGACCACAAACAATAGGTAGGCATGTCTACCTATGTGGGTATATAACCGCGCGTTCGACTAAAGAGAGGATCGAAGAGAGAGTCAAACAGAGAGATTGTATAATATACCAGATTGGTTAGAGCCGGCTACGATACAGCAATAACCTCGTAAGTTTGTGATGTTACTCGCGCACATCCACTGTACGCGTTCGCCCCGCTATGGGCGTATGCATAGTTAATGCAGAACAATTAAAGAGATAACTGGATACGTACATCATAGTCGTTATGTTCTTTATAACCTGTATTTAAATAGATGCTAGCAAAGGGTGTAATACAACACACTCACGTGTAACCACTATTACGATCACGGGTAGAAATAGACTTCCCTATACTGGAACCGTTTGCACTGAGGGCGTGACGGGGGTATATCCGACCTAAAATATCAAGTACAGACCTTCTGTTTGTCAATATCGCTTTCCGAAGACTTTATCTCCGTTTCAGAACTTTGTTTTCATGCAATAATTCATCCTGTAAGAGTAACTTCGATATTTTTTGTCATATTGGACTGATTTATCGATCGACCAATGAAATTCACTTCCGGTAGTTTCGGATTCACTCGGAAATAATAATTCGAAATAATAATAGATGGCGCGGACTAGCTACCATGTTTCCTGTTGAACATCGGAAATAGCTAAAGTAACTGGAAGTGATTTTCATTGGTTGACAAATGTGAATGAAGAACATTTTGTTTTGATGTTTATATTTACCATTAGGTTAACAACTTGATATATTCTATGTTGCGGCCGCTAACAGGACATCATATATAGCGTGCATGCACGTAGATAAATGATTCAAGTTCAGATTAAAGTAAGTTCCACGCAATAGGATTGTATATATCGGGCGCATATTATTACTTATAAGTGCCACCTCCAAACTGGAGGTGGCTTTCCGTGATTGAGATAGACACGGCCGCAGACCCCATTACTGGGGTCTGTGTCAACTCGGACTAGGGCTATAGAGGGTTCAGCGATTTTTCATATTACACACAATGCAACGCCGCCGGCCATGACGATTACAGAAACCAGCTCAGGCATGGTACAAGTACATTGAGCAACGCACTGTTCTCTGCTCATTTTATTCGCCTATTAAAAAGTTAGACCAAACCCAAATAGGCTAAAATGTTTATTATTAAAAGGAAATCCATCACAACGCCGCTCTCCTGCGGTGTTGTCAACTGCAGCAATCGGTATCAGAGAGAGCCACACAGCTTTTTTAGGCTGCCTAGCGTGATCACAACACAAGGTAAAGTGACGAGAGACAAGGCGGACCACAGCCGTTTGGAGCATTTTCAATAAAAAAGCAATGCTGAATAAACACGAAATGTATTTACTACCAATGTCTTAATGTTTCTCTACTCCCTTTCGCCTAGTATTGCCGATAATTACCTGTAAATTGCGGTCAAATGCTCCTCTGCAATACACAGGTACACCGCACGCACGGTGCACGCCGCTACACATTTACACTTATATACATATATCGGCGGCATCCAGTAGGCAGCCGTTTGAGTGGGGGTGGTGATTTCTCTTGCACTCTTCATAAAATAGCACCGAGGCAACATGTGAACAGAATTCACCAAGCCCGGATTTACAATTACAGTATGCTGACATGATGCCTGTCCCATTTATCTCATCGTGACTCATGCACGGATAGAGAGATGCAGGCCCCTCCCTACGTTGTGCAAAACGGGCGCGCCCGCCACGTTTGGGAAAACTCCCCCCACGTTTCAATCGTTGCGTCACGTTTAAATTACCTCCGCCCCGATTAAATTGGACCACAATAAAAGTTTGACAGCGCAGGAATCGATCGTCAAGAATTCCCATTCGACCAGGCCCACAGACGCGTGTATTTTTACGGTACCACTAATGCGTAAACGTCCTACACTACGCATCAGGCCTCGAATTAAGCGACAAGAGGGGCAAGGCAATTTTTTGGGGGCATGTGAGAAATTGCAATGAATTTTCTCTAAAATGGATGGGCACCGAAGCAATTTTAAAAGGCATCAAGGCAACTCTCACAATTTGAGAAGGGCACCAAGGCCATTGTTATGGAAAACTGTGTCATCGTATGAATTCTACTAAAATTTCTCTAAATTTACTGCACTTAGCAAGCTACACACCGTACAGATCACTGGCCATTCTTGCGCGAGCGTCGTTTCCCGCGCTTTAAATCGCACGCGGGCCGAGTCCGGGCGTGCAGCATTTCAATATTCGTGTTCTACCACGGGCATACACAGGTGCACTATTTATCGATCGTCTACTGGCAGCGGTTGGCAGCAATACCACGTTATTGTTTTTGCCGCCGGGTGGACTGGTATCCGGCCTCACGCTCTGCTAGAGAATGTACACGCTCTGCGACAAACAGTGCGGCCGCGAACCAGTCTAGCCAGAGGCAGAGGCACCGACGGAAATTACAGAAAAGGGCAAGGCAGGTCACTGCCGTCGGTCGGGTTGGATTTTCAGGGGCAGTACGGCGATTGATAGGGGCACCGCCGGCAATTGCCGTCGGTGCCGTCGGTTAATTCGAGCCCTGCTACGCATGCACTGCAGACCACACACAAGTACAAACAGCCACCCTGACACTAACTATAAACCGACTCGGCTATCTTATATATACAAGTACCTCAAATACCGGCTATGGTGTGGTGGCGATTTTACGCATTACGGTAAAAAAACACGCCCCCCGGACCTCTTTAGTTTCACCTCCCCCCCTCTCCCCTGTTTCAATTTCATCCTGGGGAGAACCCTGAGATGGTATAATCAGAGACTGGGAGTGCATAACACGTGCTCGGATAACGTAGATGGTACTCTCACTGTTCACATGATAGATGTAGACTGATACACTGGTCACTAACCCCTTTTGTGGTTCTGAAAGTCCTTGAGAGTATAAAATGGACTCGGCTAGAATGTTAGGTAGTCAATTCACGAGACCCTAATAAGTACGTGATGGGCACAAGTTGTGGTCCTCGCTCCATTCTCGTAAGAGTGTCGATTCCCAATGCACCCAATTTTCTCGATATAGCGTGCTTTGGCTACGTTGTCTAGTGAATCAAAGTACTTGTCCATACTACGTACACTTCAGACAGTTGGGTGAAATTTCTGAACACTCGCGATGTAAACAAACTCAAGTCCATGAACATATGTGTTGCGTGCAATCTCGCGACGCTAATAAGCCCTGTGAAACCTGACAGGTCTGTGTAATGTCATTGAACTCTAGCGGAGCACCCCAACCCACGCTGATAAACCTGTCCCGAAAAATCGGTATCCACCTACTGCTAATATCTATTGCAATAATAACACTATACTATAGCTAATGTAAAATCAGTTGATTGTGCAAATCGGCAGATTACATAGACTGGTACTCGCTCGCACCTCTCGGCTTAGTTACTCGATGGATGCATGGGCCCAACATGTAACTAAGCCGAGAGGTGGGAGCAAGTACCAGTCTACAGATTACACGCCATACATGTTCGCTCTTTTTGTAACCGGTATGGCCGGCGGCACGGGATTGCAGGTAATATTGCTATTTTTAGTCCAAGTCGCGGAACGCTCTATAGATTATACTATAGTAATAGTTACTATAGACCGAATAATTCTGTCCCATATAACCTTTTTTATATTTTGGTGAGAGTTATTGGGACAGAACAGGGTTCATTGAAATTTCGTGAGATCGCATGCAAACTGCATGCACTGCGAATGCCGTACGCCGTACTGCCATACGCCGCTATTGGCGCGAAAAAACCGGTAGTTTTTTTTTTGCGCCAATAGCGGCGTATGGGCCGCATTCTCAGCGCATGCATTTTGCATGCGATCTCACAAAATTTCAATGAACCCCATTCTGTCCCAATAACCCTCACCAAAATATAAAAAAGGTTATATGGGACAGAATTATTCGGTCTATAGTTACTAGAGGTAGGCTCTCGTAATACTATGAGAATATTTTCGAGGATTTTTCATTCTCGGAACTTTCCGATGTTTCTGTCAACGGTTTACGAGTGGAAGTTAATGTTAAGACTAATTTTGTTTCTGACAACGGGCCCTTGGCTACGCCACTGCCTAATAGTACTATTAGTATTAGTAGTAATAGTAATACCTACGTTAACACGTGATATTCTCGTCCGAGCATCGACACCTGTTCGATATGCGCTATTCGTCCGAAGCAGTTGTTTGATGTTGGCGTGCCGCAGGCGCACGTCTCTTAGTGCCGAGATTAGGCTAAAGTGTGAAGGGGGTCTGGCTGTTTTCCCCCAGCCAATTTTTAAAATCTAGGCGCTCTAAATTTTTATTATATTTATATTAATTAGCTATTATTTTTGGCCCTTTAGGCTTTTTGCCTTGCGTTTTGCCTACGCAGCCCTACGCGCCTCTGTGAGCCCTGCATGCATGCGTTGCATATGTAGTTATAGCCACATAGATAGTGTTTGGTACTACTTCGCCATATTAAGTGCCAAACCGAGCCGACTTAATATTAGTGGTATTTTAGACTGTGTGTAGTAATTTGACTTAGAGTTAGGTTAGAGTTAAATAATTCCCCCCGCCACCCGCATGGCTTCTACGCCGGAAACCGGGCCGCTAGCCCTCTCCAGCTACTGCATCGCCGGGACGAACATCCACTCAACAGTGATTCGCGCGACTCGCGTACACGCATGCATGCGCAACGGACCCGCTCTGGCTGATTGCGAAAATCCTTACCATATATGCCCTGCTTTCCGTCTACTCTTTTCATCTCCGTGCCTCTTTCGCTCATCTCTCTCTCTCACCTCTCTCCTTTCGACACGACCTCTAGCTAGCTCTCTTCTCTCTCTCTCTCTCACGCATACACACGCCCATACACATCTCCCTCTCTCTCACACACCACACACCACACTCGCAATCAGCAGATTCGTTGCGCAATCATTGCGTGTCACGTGTACGCAAGATCACTGTGTAAGATGGATGTCCGGACGCGTAGCCTAGGCGGCTCCTCGTCGCCGAACCGGTCGGTAGCCACGGCCTAAATAATTAGTGGTACTGGTGGGCTCTAGATTGTGGTTAGTCTTAGAGTAGGTTGGCAGAGTAGGCGACTTCTAGCTAGCATTATATCAACATTTATGTACATACAACATGTGCAGCGCATGCGCAGCAACTGCTCGACGAATAGCGCCCTACAAACAGGTTCCATCCGGACGGACTACTCCACGTCACTACCTACTACTACTAGTACTAATCGGTCCGACACTCGCGCTAGGGCCTGGCATACCTCCCAACTCCCATTGGTGATACAAATATAGTCATTTTTTACATAAACGTTCTAAGAGTTGTTAGGCGTTAGGATTAGGGTAGTGTAGGGTTAGGGTTAGGGTCACAATGCAACCATAAAAGGAATTATTAAAACAGGAGTTCAGGCACTCGTGATCTTAATCAACAATAGGATTTGGGAGTAATAGCCCTAGCTGCGAGTTGGTCCGACGGACTAGCTCTAGCGACAAAAGCGCGAATGTAACTGTATTGCGACTATCAAATCATAACCTTCGACTATATAATAGCGGAATGCCAATCAATGTTCTCAGTCACATCCACTCAATCAAAATACCTGACTATTTAATTTTGTATTTTTCTTACAGTCCTTTTGCATTTGAGCATTCCTTGTTTTCTTTGTTTGGAGCTAATAAGATGGCGATAATTTTAGCGCCAACCGTGTCCACTCCGGGAAGTGACTCGGATACGCCACTTGATCTCCCTATAATATAATATTCTATTATAGAGATTAATTATATTATAGACGATTAATATAGAATAAAGAACGAGTTATATAGAATTAGATAGAGATTAATTATTGAGATCAGGCTATACGCACGCGCCGACGCCGTGT
>NW_014577400.1:30777-36982 GCF_000485595.1 Priapulus caudatus
CTTCCTCCTTCTCCACCAGCTTCTCCCCTCCTCCTTCTCCACCAGCTTCTCCCCTCCTCCTTCTCCACCAGCTTCTCCCTTCTCCCCTTCCTCATTCCTAGCCATATTGAGTCGGCCATACGGCCGCCGTGCGTATAGCCATATTGAATCTTATCCACACGGCCGCCGTGCGTATAGCCATATTGAATCTTATCCACACGGCCGCCGTGCGTATAGCCATATTGAGTCGGCCTAGTAACCTGTCCTGCCTTGAATCTATATAACACTAGAGTCACCGGTTGTGACTCTGCAAGCAATGAGCAGCGATCCGCCTACACTCATACTAAGCTTGCAATGCACAGACCCGGAACGCAAGAGTTTAGGTGTCTGCATATCTTGGGTTTGGCTTTGATACACGGCCAGACCTTGTAACATACATGGGAGGCTCCCTTGCGACACTAGAGCCACCACTAGCATGTTTCCTCTCCCATGCTGGAGCCGATTCCAACCTTGGAAGCGGAGAGTCCGGGGAG
This sequence comes from Priapulus caudatus, assembly GCF_000485595.1. Taxonomy (NCBI): domain Eukaryota; kingdom Metazoa; phylum Priapulida; class Priapulimorpha; order Priapulimorphida; family Priapulidae; genus Priapulus; species Priapulus caudatus. Next base: position 31,290 of record NW_014577400.1, read on the forward strand.
TCTCTGGTAGCTTATTGATCTGGGCTCGATTTCTCCTGAATTGTCCTGTAGGTGTGTTCACCACGTAAGACCGATCATGCACCTTGTTGTCGACGACTCCTGTCTCCTGACGACCTGGCAGGTAGACTTCTTGGCCTTCTTCCAACGAAGGGAGATCTCTAGCACGATGAGACCTGTCAAAGTTGATTTTTGACTGCATCCGTATATGCTCTTCCTTTCCACGGAGAACAACGGGATCAGGAACAGCTGGTAGCAGCTTCTCATGAACCATAGGGATTTTGGTCCTGATACGACGATTGTACAAGAGTTTAGCTGGGCTAAACCCGCAAGCCAGAGGTGTGCTACGATAGCACAGCAACGCCGCGTAGGGATCTGCAGCGGAACTGAGCAGACCTTTGAGCGATTTTACCACTCTCTCTACCTCCCCATTTCCTGAAGAATGGTGAGGACTCATGGTAACATGCTGGAACCCGTAGTCACGTGCGAATCTAGCAAACTGTTCTGCACTGTACTGGCCACCATTATCACTCATAAGAGTCTCTGGAACCCCGTGCCTAGCAAAGAACGATTTTATATGGGTGACCGTAGTCTGACTGGTCAAGTCTTTGAGTCGCGCCATCTCTATGAATTGCGAGTAGTAATCAACTACTATCAGATACTGATCTTTTCTGAATTCGTACAAGTCCGTCGCGACTTTTTGCCAAGGCCTGATAGGCATAACTGAGCGACAAAGCGGTTCCATCGGATTTCGCTCAGCTTTGCTACAAACGCAACAACTTTTCACAAGGTCCTCGATTTGACGGGAAATGCTCGGCCACCAAACCGACTGTAGAGCGCACTGGCTGATGTCTTCGTGCAGACGATCCAACATCTCCAGACGAAGATGCGAGAGCAATGCAGTAGTAGACCTTGAACGATGGTCAGATCTGCCTGGTAAGCCCAGTATTGCTAGAGCAAAGAAGTAAGTTGGCACTTGGCAGGCCAACCATTTTCCACGTACGTACGCAGTTGCCGGGATAACTCGTCCTCCAACTGATATTCACGAATCTGTCACAGCCGAACGTCCGTAGCCGGCAAGTTGTCAATCACGGGGTTGACATACGCGTTAGTCTCTTCACAAAGATCGTAATCATTGCCTTCCTTGGCAGGTGTGGTCGGCGTACACAAAAGAGTGTCCGCGATATAAAGCTTGCTTCCAGGCACATACTCGATATCATACAAGAATCGCATGAGTCGCATACGCATACGCTGGATACGTGGCGGCAGTTCCTCCAGAGATTTCGATCCGAGTAGCGAAATGAGCAGCTTGTGGTCCGTCTCAAGCGTGAAACGGAGCCCAATCAGATAGTCCTTGAAGCGACAGCATGCCCAGATTGAAGCCAACGCTTCCTTCTCAATCTGAGCGTATCTGGTTTCTGCTGGAGCGAGCGATCTAGATGCAAAGGCCATCGGTTTCCACTGATCGTCCGAGTCCTTTTGCCTGATAACGGCCCCGAGTCCATATGAGGAACTGTCAGAAAAACGCAGTTACGCGTATTTCGCGAGAAGGATCATAGAGCATGAGCACTGGCGCAGCACAGATCAGCTCCTTGATCTTTTGAAAAGCGTTTTCCTGCACCAGACCCTAAACCCAGTCATTCTTCACAGATAACAACTGTCTGAGAGGATCCGTGTGCGTCGCGAGGTCTGGGAGAAACTTCCCCAGATGGTTCACCATGCCCATAAATCTTTGCAGATCCTGGACATTGAGTGGTCTAGGCAGCTTGGAGATAGCTTTGACTTTACTAAGGTCTACCTTGATACCACTTTGCCCGACTACGTGACCCGCAACAGCTATTTCCGAAACTCTGAAGACACACTTGGCACGATTAAGTGTGACCCCGTAGAAAGAGCCGAAGTGTCGTTTTCCGTATCTCCTCCGAAACCGTGCCACGTGTGCTCACGCGAATCGAGCTGGGGCGCCTTCTGGGCGTCGCGAATACATTCCGCTACGTTAGAACGCGATTTGTTCATCGTAAAGTGACATTTGGAGCCAATTTTCTAAAAAGTTATGTGCCCGAAGAAACTCCGGCATTCATCGGAAACCCGCACCAACTTTTAAGATCGCAAAATCCGCATGCGCGGTCCAATCAGAGCATGCGAATCACCTGCTACCGCAACGTCCAAGATCACGGCGTGGACAAAGACGGCTTGAAGTAAGTCTCGATTTTCAGGCTTTTCAACCTTCATAATTTTTGTCTAAACATGACTTACTTGATTTCTGGTATTTCCTTTATATCCAGCATTTGTCAATAAACACATATCACACAGTGCCATGTCATAAAATACTACAAAATACTGTACACTATACCAGGGATAGAAATAGGAGTCCGCATCCTTAATAATTATCAACCGCCCATAGAATGAAACGATAGGACGAGGGAGCTACCGGTTTTCGTTTTACTTCTGTTCTCCCCTCCCAGGCGCCCGTCGCTCCTACGCAGTCATAAACATGCTCCATACACGGCATCGCTTCGTGCCATAGACATGAAACAATCGTACGCCCGTACATCAATCGGCACCGCTGCTTGCCATGACGGACGTACGCACTAGCGACAGGCCCGGTACACGCTGGCTATCTGTAACACCCGCTGTTGACTTCGCTGTCAGTCTACTGTCAGGTACTGTTCAAGGTATAATTTCAATTTTTTCATTAAGAGAGAGAGAGGCAAGACACGTGATGGAGCTTACGATACATAATAAACCATCACTATAGACACGTTTCTTCTGCTTTTTGTTTGTTTGTTTTTTGTTCGCTATGTTCCTACGTGTTCGAGGAGAAATAAATGAGTTTTTAAATTTAGCGTCTTTCAATTCTTATCTGCCGCACACGCATTCAAAACGGGTTTATATCAAACGCAAGCACTTAGCACGGTAATCATTTATATAAACAACAGAGCAGCAACATCGCACCGCGGGCAGCGCGATTTTTAAACGGATAAAGATAGAAAAATACAGAAAACAGGAAAATAATTAGAAAACGGATGGGATTCGATCCAACGACAGATTTCAGACTTGAATTGCGTGCTGTACTCGCTAGGCTATTGAGAAATATTGGAATTATGAATTTTGGATGTGTTATGAATGTGACGACACTGTGACGTCATTGAGCGACGAAACAAGCTCAACCAATAGCAGCGCTCACTAGAGCCTATGTTCTTGATTGACCTAGGAAAAAAAATCACGCCCGCGGGCATGTCCTTCTCACAAATCAACACGACATGTTGAGTTCTTGTACTTGTATGCTCTATCATGTACTTTATCGAAATTCAATGCAGTAACTTGCATCGCGTGCCATCGAACCCTATATTATTATAATAATTTTTTATAGCTCGGCGAACGAAAAATGTTTGTCAGCGTGAAGGGAAAACCTATCTCGCATGCAGTAAAAAGTGAGATATGGGTGTAAGAATTAGCTGTATGCATGCAGATCATGTGTGGTCAAGAGTAACGAAGAAGGAATCAATCGGTAATGGATCGAAGAGATTCTAGGACAACTACCCCTTGGACAACTACCCCCGGACATTAGTAGTTGATCTTCGAACGAATGACCCATCTAAACATTTTTTTGCGGCAATCGTTTCCGATTCTTTGAAGGCGAAGAGATTCTGTTTACCAGCGGTGGCTTGCTTTTTGTGCACGAACGATTTTTTCACCGTTTTTGTAAATAGTTTTACCTTCTGCGCGTTACCTGACACAGGCACGGGGGCAATGATAAACCATGTCTCTAGCCTACTGTAGTTACGAGAAATACGGCGCGCGCGTGCGTGCGTGCGTGGGTGCGTGCGTGCGTGCGTGAGTGCGCGCGCGCGACTTAAACCGCCATCCTCAAATCTTACCCCACTCAAACCCGTCTGGAGGACGGGTAATAGCTAGTAATAATAATAATAATAAAAGCAGAAAAAGCAACCAGTGTGCTATCTCTAGTAACTATAGCCCGCGTACGGCTATTCGTCGATCGATCGTTTCGATGATGATGCGTTGAATTTCTGGACGTGCCCAGGACCCCTATGTCAGCGTTTTTTGGTCGCTGCATGTCGCTTGGTAGTTAATCAGAGCTCAAACGGAACTCTCTCGCTGCCATCGACGATTCACTTCCTCTGGATTCGGACAGATCTCCCCTTCCTCGGTCGAGTCTTCTCGTGGGGTGTGTGTTGGGGTGGGGCAGATAGCGACTACATATATATATATTGTTCATGGTCATAGCGCTCAGGTAATTATATCAGGGGTGTCATAATATTTATCATAATATCATAAAGTGTATAAATATCATGATTAAGTGTTCTAGGCCTGATATATATATATATATACATGCAGGGGCCGCGGAACGATGTTTGACGTGGGGGGGGGGGTGCTCAATTTGTTACGATCCAGTAGAGCGATTTTGTGATAGCGCGAGTGCTAGGGGTGGGTACGGCCGGGAAGGGGTTGTCCCATCCCGCGCGAAGCGAGGAAGCTCTATAGCACTAATTAAAACGGGGGAAGTAATAATCAGTGCCGAAATGCCGGTACATCAATGTTTAAACGTTTCCACGAATTCCACTTCCATATGGTTTTATTTATTCGGGGGCACTGGCGGATCCGGGATTTCAACGAGGGAGTGAGAAACACGCGGGTGGGTATGGGGGTTCTTTCCAGACATTTTTGAAAATGTAGATCGCAGGAGATGATGTTTGAGACACTTTTGAGCCTCATTCTGATTTACAGCACAGCCTTCATTCTGACTACGACAATAATTCTCCTTTTTGGTAGAACAATTCTCTTCATGATCAATAAGATGTGTAGGGGGGCCTAATCACTAAAAATCACTATAACTATAACCATACATTTTTCGTTTTATTATTAAGACATGTTAAACTAACGCAAATTCTTAAACTCTGTTTGAGGGAAACAGCAAAACACTTTCTTGGAATTCTGAAAAAAGCTGCAAAAGGGCTGTATAACCTGCTTTACCACTCAATTACATAATTTAACCCATGCATCAGGTACCGTTTTGTGCGGCCGCGCGACTATTATGCTTAACAATAATTAATTGGTATAATACACCAACACATATATTATGTGTCAAAATATTGTTAGTCCAGCAGCGGCCGGCCGGGGCATGGCCAGCCACCCAATCCACCCCTTCTAAATCCGCCACTGCGGGGTATAGCTTTGAACAACCTTTCAATCACAGGCACTTGACTGTAGCGTTTCAATAAAATATAATGCTAAATAAATACGAAATCTATTTACTACCAAAGTCTTAATGTTTCTATACTCTCTTTCATGTATTTTTGCCGACAATTTCCTGTAAATGCCGTCTAAATGCTCAGCCTAATGTGCTACAAACACTAAACAGAGGAATTGCTCCGACCTGTGATTGGAGGATAAAAATAGACCACGGCCACTCCCGCCGCATACGCTATGCTATGACCGGTAGGAACGTGTACTAAAGCACAACGCACACACCCGAGCGAAACACGAAATTTTGTTTTCCAGCGTTTCGCGTTCTGCTGAGCGAGCAAGCGCACACAGCTGAGCAAAACATACAGAAACACTGCGCACAGCGCCGCTGTCACATGTTTTGCTCCACGTTCCGGTGTTTTGCTCGGGTGTGTGCGTTGGGCTTTAGTTAACTATCATATGGAGCGAACGATTTGGGTTACATTAAA
>NW_014577400.1:41474-46847 GCF_000485595.1 Priapulus caudatus
GTGTGTGTGTGTGTGTGTGTGTGTGTGTGTGTGTGTGTGTGTGCGCGCTTGCGCGCGGGGAAGGGATGTGTGTGTGGGGGAGGGGAGTAAGGTCTTGCAACCGGGAGAACTAAATGACAACAATTAATTGAACTGAAATATAGCCAAGATAGAGTTTGTTCATAAATAAGGCACTTTATCGAGTTAACACGATATCTGAAATGTAATCATAATAAGTTCAGGAGTTTATTTTGTTTATTTCTTTTTGTATTGTAGTCAATCTCTCGTATATTATCCCTTTATCCTTCTATATTCGACTTTATTGTCATCGTCAACGTTCGTCGGTAATAAATAAACGAGGAACGAATGAATTGATGTTGGGGACTACTGCTGTACTGGTGTAAGCGTTACAGATATAGTCCCTTGAATTTTAAATATTAATATTTATGAGGTTAAAAATATAATACACATGCACTGTATTTGTGTGCGCGCACCAACCAAGGTGCAAGGCATCATGGGAAATATAAAACCTGTGATGCGCTTCATGCTCTTGGGATTTTTGAGCAATCGTTACTGGCGATACACCGAGTGAGACAACAAACCAAACAGTACGGCAGGATGGAAAGTGTGTTCCACGAGAAAGTGAGATTTGTAGTATAATCGTATCTAATTATTGTACTAAACATTTTCTGATGGTGTTGTCTATGTGTTCATAATGCGTGTGAAAGTGCTGACATGCTTACGGTGTGAATTTACCGATATGTAGGTGCATTTTGCTACACGGAAGTCGTCTCTGTCTCACTTTGTCACTAGGCTAGAGTAGCCTAGATGTCGTATATCGAGACATTGACTGTCATTGTATGTCCGCAATCATAGGGTATAGTGGGGCTCGCTGCCCAGTAATTTCACCAATATAGCGCTTCACCTCACCACCATATTATAGTAAATATCATCCCGTGTCAGTGACGCACGACGCGGAATTTTGGTAGGGCGTGGCATGTACTGTACAGCCCGTGCTGTGGGTACGTGCTATTGACGGTATTGTATTGCGAGCCCCATTTGTAAGGTCTATAACAGATATAATGGCTGCATCTATTGATACTGTAAGAATGGATTGAATTCAGATGAAACATTAATTTGTCGGTTAAACCTATGTGGGTGAGTCATGCATGTGCTAGATTAAAGAGCTAAGCACCCCGAGTGAACCAATGAGGTAAAGTACAAGACTGTGTCCGTAAGGCTACATTATCATATCTAGTAGAAACCACACATTTCAGAATATACATATCATTATTACTAAACATACAAGATGTTATGGATCAAGGATTGTTTGGGACCCTGCAATACACCGATTGACAGTTCTGCGCCTGTGTTCTGCGCCAGTAGTTTCGCATCTCCACGAGAGCCCGGATGTGCGAGTAAACTCCGCCATGTTGTTTATCTCGATGCGTTATATCTGCCTTGCATACGCAGGTCGCTCACCTTTGTGTCGAAGAACAGTGCACGTAGCAGAGAATAGAGCACCGCGATAATGGATGACCTGAGTGACATGACACTTGATACATTTAAATTATGGTCAATGCATGCTCTAAGTCTTTCTTAAGCCAATACGATCCGTTTGAGCAGCCCTACACACTACACGTTAACGCCATTCGCGCATTTTACTCGCAATTCTGGGACGAAAAATTCCTCCCGACCTTTGACCTTAGGCTTAGCGCATGCGCAGTGTTAAACTCTCAACCGGTGTATTGTGTTTTTCGCATATGTGCTAAACTAGGCTTAGGCCAATGTTACACCAGATTTTCCCTGAGTGAACAACTGTGGTCACAATTCCACGATAAAGTATAGAATATTATCATATCTACTAAAAGTCGTGCATTTCAGAATATGCATTTCATCATTACTAAACATACAAATTGTCACACCACATTCATGAAACCCATTTTCAGAACCACTGCAATTTAGGCGTATCAGGTTTACCTATGTTACCGTGCTTGTTGTATGTAAACAAATTTAAAATGCAAGTCGGTGCACATGTTGGTGAAAACAATGATATAAGAGTGTTACAAGGCATTTTAGTCATACCGTATACCCTTAGTGTTATGCACGGAGCTCCAGTAGGTATCAGAACAGTCGAGAAAATCCGAAAACGTGTAGAAACGTGAAAGTGTTCACATGTTGAAACATATGGAGAAATATGGAAAATGTGAAATGGTTTTTTTTTTTTTTTAGGTAATTATCCATTTAGGTAAATTTTAAATTAGAAATTAGATAACTAATTAACTACCAAGGATATATACTAGTAATGTCACGATCATCGATTATACTCGATCATCGGTTGAACAGTGGTTCGAACCAAGCGCTTGGTTATCAAAATCCATAATCGATTACATTAAAAAACAAATTAAAACAAATTAAAATAAATGTAAAACTTGAACAAGAAAACTTGGAAAAGTGATGAGAATCAAAGATATCATCGCTACTATACAAGTTATCTTTTATTAACATACATGTATTATACACACAGTAGTAAACAGTGCAAAACAAACAGTAAACAGGGCTAAACAAGCACATACATGCACACACGTACATGCACACGACGTTACACACGCAGGCATTCAACACCCCGAGTAACCGATTGTAACCGATTATCGGTTACTTGGGTCCAACCGATGATCGATTACGAAATTACAACCGATTGACAACACTAATATATACACAAAAGTATGACTAGCACACTTATTTACATTGTGGTCCTTCATACATTAGTGTTAATAATAATAACACTACCATCAGCACTTTAAACTATCGAAATATACACATTTGTAATTTTTACAAGTTATACTTTTTCATAATTTATACATTTCTTATATCCGATTTACAATCAGAATCAGATTAGTGAAATTCAAACTTCTCTGCTTCCAACATTTCAACCGTTTCCATTAGACATTTTTCAACGTTTAGGAAAACGTGAATTCCTTGCCTGAATGGTGTCTCATTTTTCAGCAAGAGGGATCTCTGTGCGCCCAGCATTGCCTAAACGCTCTCTTGCAAGGAGCGTACTTTACACCGGTGGATCTAGCAACGCTGGGGCAGCAGCTTGATGATGAAGAGAGAGCGCGCATGGCAGAGGGTGGTGCCGAATCAGAGGACTACAGAGCTTTCCTACAGGTTAGAGAGAGGATATCTCCCCCTCTCAAAGTATCACGGTTGCAGTTGTTACAAACTTGTGTAATTGAAACAGGAACACTGTTCATAGGTGCTGTGGCTTTATTAATTAGCCACGTGTAAGAGAGCTTCTGATACGTTGCGGAACATTTTATACCTGAAGCTTATCTTTCTTACCTGCAGATGGCGTTTGAATAGCATGCTCGTATGTTTGTTTACATAACATTGTTGGTGACATTATATATATTGTTACAGCATTGATGCGACTTAGCATTTCATTGGTGTAGCATTTCAGTGGTGGGTTGATGATTTAGCCGAATATTATCTCGTGCTTTTTGGTTATGGACATCGTATCGGGAGTCGGTTAAAAGAAGCCGTCAGCAGTCAGCTTAAATATTAGAAATGATTGGCTTGTTAGTTGCACGTTTCGTCCCTATTCTCCACAATGAGAGAAGGAACTAAGAGAGAGATTGTGTGTTACGTTATATCTTTATAAATTATAGTGTTAATTATTAGAAATTCTTAGTGTTACGTTGTGATTTGCACTTTCCAGCAACCCTCGGGAAACATGGATGACAGTGGCTATTTCTCGATACAAGTGTTGAGTGCCGCGCTGAAAGTCTGGGGTGTGGATCTTGTACCGTACAGCAGCAGAAACCCGATCGCTCTTGCAGCCAAGGCAAACCCCGTGTATGCAGAATGCTTCTATCTGCCTCTACGTGTAACATTTTAGGCCACCCTTAAAAAATTGTTTGTTTCCCTTTTACAAGTGAAAAATCTTCTTCTTTTTTTTTTGACAAGATGTGTGTACGTATATTGTATATTCTGTTTTGTGTATATGTTTTTGCGAAACGAAATAATTTTTGTTTTGTTTTAATCGGCCAATAAAATGTGTCGAGTAGCGGTGTTTTGGCGAGTCGGTCGGTAAAGGGGAAACAAGCAATATTTTATCTTAGGCCTTACTGGTTAAAATTGTGTCTGCAGAAAATTTTTGTGAGAACGTTTTAAAAAAAATTACAATATCGGGAAACTTGTGAACAGTAATTTTTTTTTTACAAAGGTGACAATTAAAGGTGTTAAAATCTAAGATGCTTTAGCAAATTAGCAAATGTTTCGGCAGTTTTCTTTAGGAGTTTTTTTTATGAAGACTCGATGTGTTTGTGGTGTTCACAAAAGGATTAGGCCTAAACAGATTCAGATACGTTTCAGTGTCTTTATTGGCAATGTCCAACGTGGAAACTGGCTGCCCCGAAAACTGTTTCATTACTTCCTTTCTCGATAGGGGGCAGCACAAATACAGTATCCTCAGATGATCGAGAGTGACTTTCCCCCGGGCGTAGATGGACGGTCACGTGATGTGGCAGCACTAGTGTTAGGATTAGGGTTAGGGTCAGGGTTAGGATTAGGTTAGGGTCAGGGTTAGGATTAGGTTATGGTTAGGGTTAGGGAAATAAGGCCATGTCTAGCACGGAAGTATGACTGTGGAATCTTTCTGTGGAAGATTTGGACTTTGAAGCGTACAAAGTGACTAGTGCTGCCATGTAACGGCACCGTCCATCTACGCCCGGGGGAAAGTGACACCCCAGATGATCTATAATTCATTGAAATATAACAAAGACATTACAGTGTTGTACTGTCTGAGTGTATTAATAATTGAGGAACTAATTTTTGCAGGAACCAGAGAGCCTTTATCTGTAACTTCAAGGATCACTGGTTGACGGTGAGAAAGTTGGGTAACCAGTGGTTCAACTTGAACTCGTTGCTCACAGGACCAGAGCTGATCAGCAACACATACCTGGCCTTATTCCTCACACAGCTACAACATGAAGGTAGACACGCAAAAACATATAAGAGTATACGAGTATACATTTGCAATACGTGACGATTTCTTGGTACCCAGCATGTGTGCGTGCGTGATTGAATTATATTATTGAATTATTTATTCTAACACCTACCTGGTGTTATTCCTCACATAGCTACAACAATCAACATGAAGGTAGAAACGAAAGTGTATCTGCACATCATTAATGGCTCAATGCTGCTGGCAGCTGCTCAGTTCCTACAGTGAATCATGTCTAGCCCAGCACGACCGTAAAAGTAAATACTTATGCATTTGCAATACGTGACCATTGTTTGGTACACTACGTGCATGCGTGCAGGTGTGTGTGTGTGTGTGCGTGCGTGCGTGCGTGCGTGCGTGCGTGCGTGCGTGCGTGCGTGCGTGCG